>NC_092873.1:520828370-521113370 GCF_028372415.1 Notamacropus eugenii
TAGCATGATTAATACATTATTATAGATTATAATATGTAATTGTACTATTTGACTATCATATACATTCTACATTATTTTATACACATACAAAATAGAATATTATTAAAAATAATAAATATTAATAATTCTTATTAATCTAACATTATTAATGAATCACTATACATTTTTATATATCATAAATTATCATGGAAAGATAGAATACACTATTACTAATAAATAACGAATGCAAGACATTCTTATTACTTTGTTATTATTAATGAATCATTATATACTATATCAGTATATCATTTGACTATATTACATATAATATTATTACTAAATAATAAACGCTAATCATTCTTTTTTAGTATATCATTGCTAACAAATTATTGTACATTATTATAATTACGTTACATATAAATATACAAAACCCATTATTATTACTAATAAATTCTAGCCATTCTTATTATTCTATCATTAATAAATTATGCATTATAACTTATTATACAAATATATATTTGATTGTTATTAACGAATAAGTGCTAGTAATTATTTTGCTATTATTATCGTTATACTCTCCTCTCTCCTAATCTCCACAACTTCAAACAGCCTTTTCCTCTTTCCTCCACCGTGCTCTCTACCTCCCCTTCTTAGAGGAGAATCTTCCTATTGCTGGTACCCCTCACTTCTATGCCATATTATCTTTTATTAATTTATAGAGACTTTGTATCTACTTGTACATGAATGGGTTATTTCCTTCAGTAAGCTCCTTGAGGGCAGGTCTAGGGTCTATTCTCTGGGGTGTGTGTGTGTGTGTGTGTGTGTGTGTGTGTGTGTGTGTTGTCCTTGTAGCCACAGCATTTAGAATAGTAACTGGCATTTAGAAAGTTTTTCATAGATGCCTGGTGACTGACTCACTCACTGATTGCCCTCACATCATAGTTCTTCACATACGCATCAGTAAGCTCCAAGTTTCTGTTCTAGAGTCTTTTATATTTTTACCCTCTTCCTTGGAAATATCACCCACTCCCAAGGTTTCAGTTGTAGAGAAACAACTCCAAAATCCACCACCCATTCATTCAGAGCCTACAATGGGCAGCATCTTGGTCTTCATTCTTGACTTTCCTATTGGATTCCATTAGTAACTCCCCATAATAGACTATAAGTTCCATGAAAGCAGAGTATGTACCCTGTCAAACTCTGTCTCCTGACTGGCTAACCAGAGCAAGTGCTTAATATATGTTTGTTGAAATATCTGTTGATGGAATGGAATTGACATATGGCCTATATTCTGGTTGGACTTCTCCCCCTAACCCGTTTTTCAACACAGCTCCCAAAAAGGCTGTTCATATTTGTAGGGTGACATATTGAAAGAAATCTGTGACCACTGGAAAATTCACAGATTTTAGGTGTCCATACTGGGTGGCCCTGCTGATATCCAACCCTCCCTTGGGTTGCAGGGTAGATCCAAGGCCACTGAAGGGTGTCAAGAATTTTGGGGAATCGATGGAAAGAACTCTTGCTAAAGATCTTTTGCCACAGAGAGCAAGGAGCCAAACACCAATTGCAAACACCCTCAGCTCTTATAAGGTTGTCAGCCACCCATTAGCACCAAATGTCAGGTTGTAGACACCAACTGCCAATGTGTTAGAAAATGCCTATGGGCTGACTGAGCTGTCTGAGTTGAAATCTCAATTCAGTGCGGTGGCCCTTACAATGCTCCCAAGATTACCATAATTTAAAAATTCCTTTTGGATCCTAAGATTTTATGTGTATGTATGTGTGTGTAAATGTGTGTGTATTTATACACATGCATATTTTCACACATATGTAAACCATGTGTAAGATTCAATATTTAAAAATTTTAACTATATAATATCGTATATATGCATATCATAATATATTTCATGTGGTCTTACTACATGCAAGCCAGAGCTAAGATTACAGACATTTTAATTAAAGTAAAAGTCAAAATGGTTAATGAATATACTGAAAGATTTAAGATGGTATTTCTTTCATTATAAGATCACATTAAGAGGCAGGAAGGGAAAGAATGTCTCTGGCATTTTCTATGTGACTTTGGATAAGTCACTTGACCTCTCTGGGTCTCAGCTTTCCTATCTGTAAAATGAGGTTGGATTAAAGGATCTCTGAGGTCCCTTTTAGATGCACATATAGAATTCCACAGTTTAGCTACTGACAACAGTCTTTTGCTTTCTCTGGCTACTGTCTTTCCTATCCCAGATCCATCTTTTGCTATCTGCCAATCAACTGACTGACAAACATTTGTTAGCACATGTTACGCAGTCAGGCACTGTCTGCCCTCGAGGTGCTTACATTCTGAGAGAGAAGGGAGAGAACAACAGGTACCAATAGAATGCAAATGAACATGAATAAAATAAATAGACATTTTTTTGAGGGTGGAAGGAATAGCAAGCACTAAAAGCTGCCCAGACAACTTTACTAGGAAAATGGTTTCACCATATGGCTCCCCTGAACCAGCACCAGCAGCAACAGCAACCCCAACTGTCAGGTGCTCCAGTCCCCTCTAGGCAGCACATTCCTGCCTTCTATATACAAGGTCCCTGAGGAGATTCGACTCCTAATGATAGCACAAAGAGAGTGGAGCACCAATGTATAGGATACAGTTGGCACAGAGACACCTTCTGACTCCCAGCCCCAGCAGTCCTCTTTTCCCTTTCTGAAGTCCTCATGACAATCACGCAGTATGGCATCAGTGGTGGATAACTTCCCCACTACTCTGCTGGGTTGAATCTTTGCAGGATTTCTACTGAGCAGGCTGGGTCAAGCAAGCCATTTAAGTATTGTGCTGACTCTCCAGCTGGCTTGGCTCCTGCTGTGTTGACTGGTTCTCCTCATCCTTTGCAAAGCCCCTCAGGTCACTCTTTGTGCATGTTCATCTCACTGGTTCCCTCTTGATTCAAATGACTATGGCAGCCCTCTGGTGGGCTCCTTTACTACCTCTCATCATCAATGGAACCTCTAATGCAATCTTTGGATGTTCACCAGATCACAGGCACATCCATCTTGGAATTCTCATTCACCAAAGAATAGATACAAAAGAAACAAAGGTGTTATGTGCTCACAGATAAATGGCACCCAGAACATGGTCAGGGCTGTCTTTCTCCTACCCAGGAGCACAAAACCATCATCCTCACTCAAAGCCATTAAGGACAGAGATAGAGAAGTGTGGGTAGGGTTAAGTGATTTGCCCAGAGTCACATAGCCAGTAACAGTCTGAGGCCAGATTTGACTTGAAGTCTTCCTGACTCCAGTCCCAGCATTCTATCCACTTCAATATCTAACTGCCTCAACTATGACAGCTTCAAAGACAAGGTAGCTTTGTTGCGGGGATGATAACAGCATAGATTTAGAGCTAGAAGGTACTTCAGAAACCTGTCACTTTACAGATGAGGAAACTGAGACCCAGAAAGGGGAGTCTCTGAAGGATCTTAATTTGGAACATCCCCAATCTTGCCAGCACTGGGGGATGCTGTGAAACCTTGCAAGTGGCAGTCACATATGGTTCCCATTTAAAACCTCAGAGTCAGAACCATGGAGGGCTTAATCTGGCCAAAGTACTGCCAAGGCATCTGTGGGTCATAGTTTTAAATCATCCGGAACTGGAATACCACTCATTAACGATGAAAGGCTTAGTGTAATGAAAGGGCTAGGAGGGGGAAATTTCAAAATGCAACCAGGGAACCAGTGGCTGTACTTTTAGATTAGGGGAGAAAAAAACAAAACAAAAAAACCCAAAAAAACAAAAAAGCTCCAACTCATTCACCATCCCTCCTCCCCCAACTCTGAGTATTAACAAAGCCAAGCAAACGTAATGATTCTATCTATCAGTATTTTTGCCTTAAAAGTGCATCACAATTTCCCTCTTTTCTTTCTTTGACCAGAATTGAGAGGCCATTTGGAGTAAGAGGAGCCTCCTCATTTCAGCTTCTCCAAGGGATAGCTCATTGCATTTTGGGTATTTTAGTTTTATTATCATTATCTTTATTATTTTGTTATTATTGAAAATTATCCCTGGGATGGAAATAATATAATGAAATGGTAACAGGATTTTTTTTTTTTAATTTGGAGAACTAATCAAATTTCAGGAAGACTGTGCAGCTGGGCTGCAGTGATTCTGAGACTGTGGCTGTAGTGATCTGTTCCCCCCCAACTCAGCAAGAAAGAAACACAAGTTAGTTCCTTGGAACATTTCAATCTCAGGCTCTGGAAGAAGAGGTGAAGGGCTCCCCATTGTACCCCACCACATGGGGCATTCTAGGTTGGTATTACAGCTGCTAGTAATCATATTTCCTTTTGAAAACTGGAATACTGGCCTTCAAGTGGCTGCAAATTAGCTCTCAGACTCATTTCACCAAGAAATGAATTTTAGATGATGTTCACATTATATCTGAAACCGACATTATCGTTAATGTCCACTGACTCTAGCTAATGAACATCCTGTCCAGCCCATATCTCACAAAGCCCAGAATAGCCAACAATACTAAATGGCAGCCTATTGGAATCAACGATAGGACAAGATCTCACATAGAAAAGTGGGTAAAAATGAACAAGGACTCACAAGTCTGCCTACCTAACGACATTATTACTATTTTGGAACTTGTCGTGTGAAGGTAGTCCCACTCCCAAAGTTAGTGGACTGAGTTTCCTAAAGATTTGGACCCAAAGAGAAACTTAGAGATCATCTAGCAAAACATTTTTTTTTTTACAGATGAGGAAACTGAGTCCTGGGTATTGTGAATCACCCCACATTGCAGCTATTAAATGTTAGTCCCAAGACTAGAAATCCTCCCACTTTCTAGTCTTTCTGTGTACAACACTATTGAACTGATTGTTTTCTAGTTTTCTTAATCATAACTATGGTGACAATAACCGACATTTACATAATGCTTCATAAAGGACCCAACACAGATTGCTTCCTTAAAATCTCACAGCAGCTCTGTGAGGTAGGTACTACAGGTGTTATTATTCCCATTTTACAGGTGAGGAAACTGATGGACTTGGCCAATGGTCAATAGCTCGGTCAGTAAACATTTAAGGACCTACTATGTGCCAGAAACAGTTCTAACACTGGGAATATAAATAAGAAAAAAAAGAAAAGTTCCTGCCCTCAAGGAGTTTACATTCTACCTAAGTCTACCACATATGCACATGTAGGCATATAAAAACATGCAAAATTGATGTAAATTAATTGGAAAGGCACTAGCAGTTGATGGAGATCAAGAAAGACCTCACATAGAAGGTGGTGCTAAAAGGAAGTTGGTGCTCCCAAGAGAGGATTAAGGAAGGGTTAAATTCTTCAAGGCCCAAGGGAGGCAATGTTTAACTCCAAATTTCTCTTAGCTTAGTCTCCCAAATGCTAATGGGTCCATACACAAACCTTTATCTGGAGGCTCTGATATAATCTACATATCAATTGCTGGGAGGTTCTTACTAATGAATGTCTTTTTCTTACACTCCAAGAAAAGAAAGTGATTCACTCTCCAACCTCTCAGTGTAATGTTGAAGGGGAAGAGAAAGGGAGTAAGCATTTATTAAGGGTCTAGTGTATACCAGGCACCATAAAAAATGCTTTACAAATATCTCATTTGATCCTCTGTGATCAAGAAGGTAGGTGCTTATCATCACCATTTTATCAATCACTAATTAATTTAGTAACCACTAATTATTTTACATTTTTACACTGAAGGAAACTGAGGCAGGAAGATATTAAGTGACTTCTCCAGGGTCACATGCAGATTTGAAGTCAGATTTTCCTGACTCTAGGTCCAGGTTGTGTCTGATGCAAACAGTCTATTGGGATGCTGAAAATCATCTAGGAAAAGAAAAAAAATCTGGAAATAAAAGGGCAAGGAGGTAAAGAAAATATTACTTGGTATAGTCACCTCTTGTGCATCATAGTTAACTAGAGCACACCTAAGGATTTACAAGTCTTGTTTCATCTTCCTCCCAAACCCCCTCTGATGGCCTCCCATTGGCCCAGTCAACTCCTCTTAGCAAGCCCTCATGAACAATATCTGGACATTTGCAGTAGCTGCTCCAGCCCTTCCACTCTCATGCCTTTCCTGTCCTTACTGGGAAGTCATGGTAGGAGAATCTCCCTTAAACATAGATCTGTTCATATCACTTCTCTGCTCAGTATGGCTTGGTGCTTCCCTAATGTCTTTCAAATTTGATTTCTAGGTCTTCTCTCTGGCCTTCAAGATCCTCCACAATTAAAGAAAGTATTATGGTGTTAGAGATCTTCAAGGTGACTTGTCCTTGATCACACAGTCAAGTCAAATCATATCGAGTCAGCAGGCATTTATTAAGTACCTACTATGTACCAAGCACTGGGAATATAAAGAAAGGCAAAAGACAGTCTCTACTCTCAGAGTGTACAGGCTAATGGGGGAGAGCTGGACACAAATGGAAAACAACTAAATATCAATAACAAGAAAATATGTAGCACTTTAAGGTTTGCAAAAACCCTTTACAAATATCATCTTATTTTATCTTCACAATTTCCCTGAGTGGTAGGTGTTAATATGATCCTCACTTTATAGATGAAGAAACTGAGGCAGGCTAAATGACTTTCCCAGCATCACACAGTGATTAAATGCCTGAGCCTGGATTGGAATTCATCTTCCTGACTCCAGGTCAGTATCTACTGGGCTCGGACAAGATCATCATTTACAAAGCTCCCTCTGTACTAGGTTGAGTGTTGGAGAAAATATTAATGGTACATGTCCTCTGCCTTCATGGGGTTTAAAAAAAATCTGAAAGTTGGAGACAATTTGGAATTTGACCCACAACTGGCCAGAAGTCCTCTACAGCATACCCAGGGCATGGTTGTCCAAACTTTGCTTGAAGACCTTCAATGAGAATGAACCCGGAACCTTCCAGAACATCTTGCCCCATTTTTGGACAGCCCAAAGTGGTAAAACACCTTTCATTTGCATTTGATTGTGTGACAGAGGAGACACTGGCACAGGACTGCTCAGCATGGCGTGCCCACATCAGAAAAGATGTTGTGTTCTATGAGCAAAGCAGAACTGAAACAGCACAAAGGAAACGTAAGATGCGCAGATTTGGAGTAACCACTCCAAATGTTCACAAGGACGATCTGTGCCCAATCTGTAGTAAAGCATTTTGAGCTCATATTGGTCTGATCGGCCACAGTCGTACACATTGAAACTTGACTTTATCATGGTGATGTCATTTTGGTCCTCTTTGAGAACAAAGGACCACAACCAACCAATCAACATGAGAAATATGGCCACCTCTTGGCCACTTCTAGTCACTGCTCCTGTCTTCAGAGACCGCCCAAAACATTTCATGTGACAGCTCTCTGAATGTTGAAGATAATCGTACCCCCCCGAATCTCCTTCAATTGGTCCTCTGTTGTCACTTTCTCTAACCACCTCCCCTAGCCCCCCATTTCGGTTGCTTGATTCAGTTTGCTTTCCATTCATCATCAAGTATGACCAATTAAACAGAAAGAATTCTGTATCTACTGGTATAAAGAATGTCTGCAGAGTATGGCAGACAGAATGATATAAGAACATCAGTGCAACATCTGAATAATGAAAAATCATCTCTGAGTCAGGAAAGAATCAGAGAATTGTAGATTTTAGAGTTGGGGGAGAGATGGATAGAAATGAAAAACAACTGAATACCCATATAAAAATAATTTATAAAGCACTTTAATGTTTGGAAAACTCTTTACAAATATCACCTTACTTTATCTTCATAACAGCTCTGGGTAGTAGGTGTAAATATGATCCCCATTTTATAGATGAAGAAACAAAAGCCACTGCACCCATCCTCTTATTTTACAGGTGAGGAGACTAAGGCTCAAAGAAATTAGGTGACTTTCTGAGGTCAAAGTCCATTGGAATGCCCATTGTAAGTATCAGAACTAAGATTTGAATGGAGGGCCTCAGAATCCTTCCATAGAAGAGAAGGTATTGAGTCAGGTCTTGATGTACAGTTTAGGATTGTAATAAGAGCATTTTGCAAGGATGAAACAGGGTTAAAAGCATTCCCACTATAGAAAATGGCATGACCAAAGGCTACATGCCTGAAAATTGTGGGATATGTATGAATCTATGAGTTAGGCTAAGTTCTCTATTTTGACTGCAGTGCAATGACTTGGGGAAGCAGAGTAAGATGAGACTGAAAAGTAAGGTTGGAGAGAGATTGTGGAAGATGCTGGGTGCCAGGCTACCAAGTTTGACCTTTATTTGATAGGAAATGTTGTTCATCCTCTATTTTGGGAGGGAACTAATGACATTATGGGGTGCTATCATAATTTGTGGGTGAATTGGATTTAGGTGAGACAGAGTTGCACAAAGTCATTCATCAGCATCACTTGCTCTTTCAGAGTTATCAAAGTCTAGTGGCAAGATAAAAGACAAGTTGGCGGGGCCATAGGGAGTCACTGAAGGTTTTTGAGCAGAAGAGTGACCTGATGGGAAGTAGGGATTAGAAAGGTTAACCTAATGGAAGGTGAAGAGTAAATAAAATCAGGAAGAGAGTGCAGGTGAGAAAGGCAGATTAGAAACAATCCATTAACTCCTACATTTCTTGGAGTACTCCTCACTTGAACATTCTACTTGACTCACTACTACTCACTGCTCACTGTTTCTGCAAATGTGATCTGTTGACAGTTCCTTCATCTGTGAAATAAAGGGACTGGATTTGCTGATTTCTGTTTTCTTCCAGCTCTGATCCTATGACTTGCTCCAGGTCATAAAGCTATGAAAGGGAAAAGGGGAAGTAGTCACTGAGGACATCTGACAAGGCTACACCCATTCAGGACACTTCTCAATGAACTCCATGACCTCTGAGGTTACCTCCAGTGTGAAAATGCCACAAATCATTCTCCAAAGGCACAGGATCTCACAAGATTGTCAGCTTTAACAAATGCCCTCTTTGGAGAGCTGAGTCCTGCCCAATTTTCAAGAGTTTTCCAGTATTTGCAGAAGTAGACTCCAGGCTGGCAATTAGATGTACCCATAGCTTTTGTTTCCAAGTGGTTAATTGCAGTCCATGGTAACCCTGAAGCTGCCAGAAAACACTGAGGTCTGGGAGAATTTGATCAAGCTGCCTACCCACTGGGAGTGGCCCAGAGCTCTGCTCTGTTCAGAAATGGTAGTTTAGGGATTTGATGGGCTTTTTATATGGGATAAGAAGTTTTTTTGTTTGTTTGTTTGTTTTATAAAGGAAGACTACAGAGAAGCTTTCTGTCTGACCCCAAAGGACAGAATGAAAGCCATGGTGGAAGCTGAAATTTAGGCAAGATGTCAAGAAAAATTTGCTCTTAATTCAAGAGCAATGGTGGGAAGGACTGAATCAAGAAGTTCTGGCTTCTCCATCCTTGAAGGTCTTCAGATATATCCCACATGGTGATTTGTTGGCTATGCTACAACAAGGATTCCTGTGGGGTACGAGTTGTACTAGGTGGCCACAGAGATACCTTCCACCTCTTAAATTCATAATATAAAAGAGAAAAATACTTGGTGCATACAAGGTGCATTGTATGCAGCCTCAGGAGACCTGAATTCTAATTATGGAATTATGTATGTGTTCCTAGGCTAGACAGTTAACCTAATAGAATCCAAGAGTTTTAAGAGAACTCAAAGGTCATCTAGAATGAACAACAGATGAACAGGAATCCCTATCTACTCTAATCCCTCATGGAGATTATCCAACATTTGATTGAAGACTTCTAATGAGGAGGAGCTCACTATCTAGCAAGCCCATTTTTCTGGATAATTCTAATTGTTAGGAAATTTCCCCGCCCATATCTAGTCAAAATCTGCCTCTCTTCCACCTAACCATATCCAAAACCAAGAAAAGAACGTCAATAAGACATGATCTGTTCTAGTTGAATCCAAGTTGGCTCATGGAGTTTCCCACTTTGCTTTCTAAATGCTGGAGATTTAATCAATATGTTCTTATTATTGGAAAATAGGTTCCAGAATCATGGTAGAAATTGAAGGCAAACTGACAGATCTATAGGTTACAGACTAATTCTTCCTTAAAAAAATCAGAAGAATTTTTTTTTATCTCCCATCTTGTACAGTGCCTTCATGATTTTCAAGTACTTCTAAGAATGACTTTACCATTACATCATCAATTTCCTTCTGGTCTACAATTACTTTGGGTTTGGTGACAAATTCAAGAGGAAAGATGTGTGTCTTCTTATCATCTAATTTATCTTTATTTCAGCCCTGTTCTAGATTTTTTTCTTTTTATGTCCTTTCTTATATAAAATCCATCCTTGGTAGAGAAAATAAAAAAAAAACAAAACAGTTAATGTCATAGTTCTGCCTTCTCAGTCATCCATTATCATCACCATCACCATTGCCACCATCATCACCATCATTCCCATCTCATAAATCTCAAGAGGTGGTCCTATCCCCATTTTGAAGTGGTGAGACAAGGATAGATAGATAGATGGATAGATTAGATAGACAGGCAGATAGATAGATGTTTCATAGATAAATAGATGATAGATGGATGGATAGGTGATGGATAGATTGAAAAGAGATGATATATGTATAAATAGATAAATAGATGATAGATGGATAGATAGACAGATGGTAGATAGAACATTTATCACGAGCTAACTATGTGCTTGGCATCATTGTTAAGCACTAGGCATGCAAGTCCCTTGACAGTCATTACTCCCAAGGGTCTTATATTCTTTTAGGGGAAGACAAAACTTAAAAGAAAAGCAGGAAGTGGTGTGGGATGGGAGAGGATGCCTACACAAAGTCAAGGCAGCTGATGAAGAGATGGACCAATCCAAACAGTGAGTAGAACTGAGAGTGAAATGAGCATAAAATGACTATCCTGGCCAGAGACTCATCAACGATGAGAGCAGGCCTGAGGTTGTGACAAGTGCAAGTAAGCAAAGCCACTGGGGAGGAGGTGAGGCAACCTAGAGAGTGGAGGTGTCTGGGACTATAAACAGTACTGTGGCTTGAAGGTACTCAAGAGGCCAGCATCCTAAGAGAATCTGGAGTCCACTGATTGTTCTAAAGCAAACTCAACGTTCACCTCAAAAAATTGGCACAAAGCATCTGAAATACATTGGGCCTGCTTAACATAACTTTTTATTGCACCTCCTTTAGTGTGGCAATGTCAGGATCGCTTGAAGAAGAATCATAGAACCTGAGTTAAAACCCTGGCTCTATCACTACCTGCGTGACTTTGGGGTCCTCAGTTTCTTTATTTGGAAGACAAAGGGGTTGTCTTACATAACTCTAATCTAAAGCCACTTCCATATCTAGATGTATAACCTATATAAAGCTTTTAATACATATCAGTTGGCAGTTTCCTTGTCTATTCAAATTCATTTTACTGGACAATTCCAATTTTTCTTCATCTAATTGAAATCAGCTTCTCATTCATTCCTCAAGGACTTACTTCCTCTGCAGAGTTTTAGATCTTAGAGTCTTATTCATCCTTTTCTCCAAAATCTGATCATCCTAGAACCAGAACTGAGGCGAGTGTTCATCTAACCTAAGCCTTCTTTTTCAGGCGAGGAAAGTGAGGCCCAGAGAGGGTTCTATTAGAGGCCTTGGCTTTTCTATAGCGCGTTCCCTTCTGAGATTGCCTTCCATCCACTCTGTATATATCTACTATGGACACAGTCTTTTTCATGTTGTCTCCCCCATAGGAGTGTGAGCTCCTTAAGGGCAGATGCTGTATTTTTTGCCTTTCTTGTCTCCATAGCTCTTTTGATGATGCCTGGAACATAGTAACTAACAAATGCTTGTTGATTAACAATTTAACACACATTTACTAAGTGCCTGTGATGGGCTAGGGGAGAGAGTATAGTCAGTACTGGGGAAAACAGAAAGGTTGCCACGTGCACAGGTCAAATTAGGGGGGGCAGTGGAGCTCTCTGCTTGTTTGATCCTTCATATTATTTAGGAGTCATTTGAAGGCACCTTACGGAGAATGATTTAGCACAAGGATATTATTCATGGACCTACAGCATGGCATTTCCAAACCCCTTTTCATTTCAATTTCAGGGAGAGCAATGATTTCCTGATCTCCACACATTTATTGTCTTGGGTTCAGGCCAGTTATCTGATCTCTCTAGTTCTTACCACACCACATGGAAAATCACTGGGGGCTGATGCCTAGGCCCATATACTATCCATGATGGGAGGGAGGGGGGTTCTCATCCAATGTGGATCCCTCATTTTCCTTAGATCATTATCTACGGGCTAGTGGGCATTCAATAAGCCAGTTGCATAAAGGGTTGTAAATAATGAGGTTTGGCCCATTAGAGATAAAATATGAGTCCAGTGTGTGTGACTTGTCAAATCATCCTACAAAAACCCAAGCTGGTCTGTTTGTCTTTTTTACATTAGTTTGAAAACAAATCTCTCCCGGAAATCTATGAGCATCGACATGATAAACCATAACGGTTCCTGTGGAGCCATCCATACTGCTCACCAATTCATAAGCGACTTGTCATGTCAAGGCCCCATCCTGTAGCTCCATATTTATGCAATTTTAAACACTAGAATTTACTACATTGATGAAAGATTGTGAGGTGGGGGGGGTGTGAAGGAGTCACATTCTGATTCTGTTTAATCAATATATCATTCATTTAATGTACCATAAAGTTAACAGAAGGAGCTTTTATGATGGCTTTGAGAAGACACTTTGGGTGAGCCTCTTAGTGATATAATACAAGCCAGTGTCCCTGAGTCTAGCAGAAGCCAGATTTGATTGGGCTTTCTGTCTGAGTGACTCTTGGGTCCCTTCTGCTTCTGAAAGAGCCATAGGATTTTTGGTACCTGGGATCAGTTATAGAAAAAGAATCTGGAGGCAAATGATACAAAGTGCACCTTTCGTAGGAGTAGAGGAACATAGACCTAGGTACAGATTTATGGAAAGGAGACAGGCTGCAGGGCACCATTTCCAGGGTGATCAAAGTAGAGTGGGGCAGGGAACAAGGCAGAGTAAGAGAGAAGCCTCTCTCCAGTCCACTGTCTGGAAGTTTTTAATTTTGGCTAATTCTTCTTCTTCCTAAATACCTCATTCAGCCTTACTTCATATATTACCTCACTTTCAGATAGCACTTTACAATTTACAAAGTGCTTTCTGTAGATTATTTCATTTCATCCACATAACAACCCTGGGCGATAGGTACTATTGTCATTATTTCCACTTTACTGATGAGGAAGCTGAGGCAAGGTCACCTAGTGTTTGAGTTGAGATTTGAATTAGAATTATAAAAGATGGGTTTGAATCCCAGCTTTGCTTCATCCATTACCCAAATCAGCTGCCAAGTCTTGTTGATTCTGAAAGCCTACACTATCTCTCACAGCACAAAACATTCTCATCTGAGGGTTTTGTGCAAGGATTGTATACAGGGACTAACCCGTACTCATTTCTGCATATTCTTAAGGGCCTCTTGTAGATGCTTATATCAAGCTTAATTTTCATAATGGTTGAGTGACTGTAATATTATTGTAGAATCGACTGAGCATGTACCATACACAGAAAGTGATTTGGGGATTCAATGTTTTGCTCTAGTTTCATTGATGTTCAGATTTAATTTTAATTAACGCATTAATATGAGCATGTCTGGGGACTCCCAACCCACGACTTTCTCAAATGCATGGATTTAACATAATTAAAAGGTCAATTAAGTTTGCTTAGAAACATAAATTCACAGCTGGAATTAGGGGAAGGGTGGTAAGGGTATGGCATATAAAACTCATAAAGAGCATTTGTATCTATTGGTCTCAAAATAATCAGATGACTTAAGCCAGAGTTGCAACCCCAAAATCATTGGGGGAGGGGAGAGTAGTGGTGAGTGCTTGCAAGCAGGAAATTAGGGATTTTTTGTGTGTGTGAGTGTGTGTGTGTGTGTGAGTATGTGTGTGGAGAGAGAGACAGAGAAGAAAAGAAACAGACAAATGGATAGATAGACAGCAGAGATAGAAGCAGAAAGACAGTTTCTTCTTTTGTAAAATGGAGGCTCTAATGCATGCATTATCAGCCTCTGTAGGCTTGCTGTAAGGAAAGTTCTTTTTAAAAATTAAAGCATATGAGGCAGAGCCAAGATGGCGGACTAGAAAGACACACTTACACAGGGCCTCCCCCCACAGCCCATAAAATATCTGTAGAGAGGGACTCTCAACAAATTTTGGAACAGCAGAAGTGGAGAACAAAAGAGTGCAGGAGATTTGCAGCCCACGGATGACCTGAAAGGCCCACTGAAACTTCGGTTGCACTAGATGCAGAGCCCAGCACAGAACCCAGCCCAGCCCAGCCTTGGCCAAGCAGCACGGCGCGACGAGACTCTGGGAGGAGGACACCTCTGGGCAGAATCTCCAGTCTCAGTAGCGGGTCCTCAGATCCCTTGGCCCACAGGCACCAAAGGTGAGAGACGGGGTTTAATCAGTAGGCCAGGAAGGGAGAAGGGCTTTCCCATAGCTCCAGCAGCAGGTAGCGGCTACAGAGCCTGCACAGCAGCCCTTAGGGGAAGCTCGATGGTTACAGCGTAAAAACCCCCGGGGGCATTGAAGAGCTGAGTCTTGCCTCTGCCCTGTGTGAAGGCCCTGGCCAAGCTGGTCTTTGTCTCACACTGAATGGCGGCCCTGCCCATCCAGCTTATCTGAAAACCACCCCCAGTGCTGACTTAGCAGAACTGGAGGCCAAGTGGCTGTGGAGAGGTATCTGCTAAGATTCTGGGCACAAAAATCCCTTTCTGCATCCAGACCAGTACACGCTTGATTGTGCCACCTTGGAGGAACTGAGATCTCACAGATTCCCAGAGTATACCCTACTCTTGACAAAGGACCCAAAAGTCAAGTAACTGGTTGGGAAAATGCCCAAAAAAGGGAAAAAAAGTAAGACCATAGAAAGTTACTTTCTTGGTGAAGAGATATCTCCTCCCATCCCTTCTGATGAGAAAGAACAATGCTTACCATCAGGAAAAGAAAGACATAGAAGTCAAGGCTTCTGTATCCCAAACATCCAAAATAAATATTCAATGAGCTCAGGCCATGGAAGAGCTCAAAAAGGATTTTGAAAATCAAGTTAGAGAGGTGGAGGAAAAACTGGGAAGAGAAATGAGAGACATGCAAGTAAAGCATGAAAAACAAGTAAACACCCTGCTAAAGGAGACCCAAAAAAATGCTGAAGAAAATAACACCCTGTAAAATAGGCTAACTCAATTGGCAAAAGAGGTTCAAAAAGACAATGAGGAGAAGAATGCTTTCAAAAGCAGAATTAGCCAAATGGAAAAGGATGTTCAAAAGCTCACTGAAGAAAATAGTTCTTTCAAAATTAGAATGGAACAGATGGAGGCCAATGACTTTATAAGAAACGAAGAAATCACAAAACAAAACCAAAAGAATGAAAAAATGGAAGATAATGTGAAATATCTCACTGGAAAAAAAACTGACTTGGAAAATAGATCCAGGAGAGACAATTTAAAAATTATGGGACTACCTGAATGCCATGATCAAAAAAAGAGCCTAGATATCATCTTTCATGAAATTATCAAGGAAAACTGCTCTGATATTCTAGAACAAGAGGGCAAAAAAATATTGAAAGAATCCTGTGATCACCACCGGAAAGACATCCAAAAAGAGAAACTCCTAGGAACATTGTGGCCAAATTCCAGAGTTCCCTGGTCAAGGAGAAAATATTGCAAGCAGCTAGAAAGAAACAATTCAAGTATTATGGAAATACAATCAGGATAACACAAGATCTAGCAGCTTCTACATTAAGGGATTGAAGGGCATGGAATAGGATATTCCAGAAGTCAAAGGAACTAGGACTAAAACCGAGAATCACCTACCCAGCAAAACTGAGTATAATACTTCAGGGGAAAAAATCGTCTTTCAATGAAATTGGGGACTTTCAAGCATTCTTGATGAAAAGACCAGAACTGAAAAGAAAATCTGACCTTCAAACACAAGAATGAAGAGAAGCATGAAAAGGTAAACAGCAAAGAGAAGTCATAAGGGACTTACTAAAGTTGAACTGTTTACATTCCTACATAGAAAGACAATATTTGTAACTCTTGAAACTTTTCAGTATCTGGGTAGTTGGTTGGATTACACACACACACACATACACATACACACACACACACACACAGAGACAAAGAGCACAGAGTGAATTGAATAGGATGGGATCATATCTTAAAAAATGAAATTAAGGGGTGAGAGAGAAATATATTGGGAGGAGAAAGGGAGAAATGGAATGGGGCAAATTATCTCTCATAAGAGAGGCAAGCAAAAGACTTTTCAGTGGAGGGAAAAAGAGGGGAGGTGAGAGAAAGACATGAAGCTTACTCTCATCACATTCGACTAAAGGAAGGAATAAAATGCACACTCATTTTGGTATGAAAACCTATCTTACAATACAGGAAAGTGGGGGATAAGGGGATAAGCAGGATGGGGGGGATGATGGAAGGGAGGGCAATGGGAGGAGGGAGTAATTTGAAGTCAACACTCTTGGGAAGGGACAGGATCAAAAGAGAGAATAGAAGCAATGGGGGGCAGTATAGGATGGAGGGAAATATAGTTAGTCTTACACAACACGACTATTATGGAAGTTATTTGCAAAACTACACAGATATGGCCTATATTGAATTGCTTGCTTCCCAAAAGGAATGGGTGGTGAGGGAGGGAAAAGAAGTTGGATGTCAAAGTTTTAGGAACAATTGTCAAGTATTGTTCTTACTACTAGGGAATAAGAAATACAGGTAATGGGGTATAGAAAGATATCTGGCCCTACAGGACAAAAGAGAAGATGGGGACAAGGGAAGGGAGGGATGTTAGAAGAGAGGGCAGATGCGTGATAGGGGCAATTAGAATGCTCAGCATTTTGGAGTGGGGGGAGGGGAGAAATGGGGAGAAAATTTGGAACCCAAAATTTTGTGGAAATGAATGCTAAAAGTTAAATAAATTTAATAAAAAAATAAAAATTAAAGCATTAAGGAAATGTGAACTAATATAACTACTATCATGGAAACAGTTGAAATCCACATATGTGACGTTTGTCATGGGAGATAAACTTTTAAACATAATGACAATATTAGAGAAATGGAAAGATCTCCAAGTCCAAGGTAAATTACAGTGACCAGCAATGGAAAGTATCATAGATGTCCCAGTATCACAGATATAGAGATAGAAGTGACTACTAGGGACATCAAATTTGACTCATTTTAACGATGAGGAAACTGAAGGCCAGATAGCAGTGCCCTCCAGAAGGCCCAACAGGTGATGAGTGACAGAGCTGGGATTCAAACCATCTTTTATAACTCTAAATTCTGCGCCTCTTAGGAGCTCATGCCCATTTTATGAACTGGCATTAGACCTGTGATTTCATTGTTACATGGAACTCTCAAGTCATCAAGTCAAATCAATAAGAAATGATTAAGTACTTACTATGAGCCAGGAACTGTGCTAAGTTCTGATGAGACCAATACAAGCAGAAAGACTACCCCTTCCTTCAAGGATCATATGTGGCAATGCTCTCTTCTGGACCCTCCTGGCTTCAGAGTGATTATCAGTAGTAACTGTTGCTGTTTCCCTCCCAGCCTAATGTCTTTCTCTCCTTTGCCTCATTAAAAGGGCCATGCCCTGACTATTTCTTTTAAACAGGCCTATTCAATGAATGGGCATTGCCTCACCCTAAGTGAGTACCTGCAAAGACCTTGGCCTAACAGGGCCAAGGTCTCCCAGTGCATCCTAGGTCATCTCCAGTCATCTTGATGAACATCCGGTCACTGGATTCAGATGACTCTAGAGGAGAAGTAAGGTTGGTGGCTTTAAACAGCCCTACCTCACTCAAAACAAGTCAAGTGCAAATCATGTCATCGTTTCTCTGATGGCATGGTCTTCTTCAGCAATGAAGGAGGAACACAACATAATATGTTCTGTTATGTGGCAAGGAACTATTCTCTCCCTCCCTCCCACCAGAGAGGAAATCCAGAGAGTTGTAAATGCAGCCTGGAGAGGAATGAAAACATGACTGGTCTGACATGCTCCTTAAAACAGGTTCTAGAAGGACCATCCAGAGGAAGAGATCACAAGGGCAGAGGGGATTTCCAGTGGGAGAAGGCAGTGGGTAGAATAAACTTTCCAGGGTGAAGAGGTTTCTGTGGCATGGTGAAGAAAGTCCGGAAGATCAAGAGGGCAGCCTGGAGAGGAATAAAAGGAGTTCCCAGTGTAGATGCTCCCTCTGCCAATGGAAATCAATTCCTTCTCTGCATCATATACAATTAGATGTAATCTGGGACATTGAAAGTTTAAATGATTTGCTATATGCTATGTGTCTGAGTCAGTACTTGAACCTAAATCTTCCTGACACAAAGAATGAGTGAGTACGTACCATGCCATTAGTCCTCTCTACCCATTAAATATGGGAACTCATTGAAAAAAACAGAGATATTTAGCCTGGAGAAGAGAAAATATAGGGAAGACATGAGAGCTGTGTGAGATATGACAAAGTAATCTTACCTATTTGGTCCCAGAAGAATAATATGTGAATATTGCTGGAGTCGGAGAGAGGAAAGACTTCATCTCTCTCTGAAAGAAGGGTAAATGGTAAAACAATTGCCATTCTGAATTGGAGAAGAGCATTTCCTCACTGGAAGTCCCTATACGAAGGAAACCACAGGGCCCCGGCAGCTTCCCCTTCAACTGTTGACAAAAAGTGGGAAGGGGATTTGGGAACAGCTAACCAGGAATGGCCAAGGCTTCCTCATGAATAGCAGGGTCTTGTCACCAGAGTGGAGATATTCAGTGGCTGGATGAACCCTGGTTGTCTTTCCCATCAGAATGCACTCTTCTTTAAAGCAGGGACGGTTTTTGCTTTTTTTTGTATCATTGATGCTAATCATGGTGCCTGACACATAGCAAGTGCTTAGCAAATAATCAACTTTTTAGAAAAAAAATCAACAACGTACTAATATAAAACATAAAAATCAGAAAATATTTCTTGTAATTAACTAGCTCCAACTTGGCTTATTCAAATGAGCTATTGAAAACAATGGAAAAATGGACAAAGACATAAACAGTGACGTTGACTATTGGCATCCAGGATTTGTTCTGAAGAACAAATGTGTTGGTTGCATCCTAGGGGTGGGGTAATAAAATATAACTGTACATAATGTTATGAGACCTAGAAGAAGACCTTCAACATATTAGCTGTACCCCCTGTGAATTTTTGTGAGTACACAAAGTTTACATAGGATGATAATTATTATCTGATCCAGTGTAAGAATATCAGGATATCAGGAATATCACAATGCTATTAAAGTGTTGGGATATATAATTTCTCATCTGTAAAATAGGGAAACAACAGCACCTACCTCCCAGGATTGTTGTAGGGACAAAATCAGATAGTACCAATAAAGTACTTTGCAAACTTCAAAATGCTATATAAATGCTGGCTCCTATAAAAGAGAATGCATCGGCATAAGCACAAAAAAGTAACAGTGGTATGTAACAATAGCTGGTATTTATGTAGAACTTGAAGGTTTGCCAAGTACTTTACAATATTATCTCATATACTATATGGCTTATAATGCAAATTAATCAGTCAATAAGTATGTTCCAGGTACTATACTAAGTGCTAGAGATCCAAAGACAAAAATGAAAAAAATGCCTGTCCACAAAGAGGTTACCTTTTAGTGGGGGAGATAACATGCAAACATATAGATCTCTGTAAAGTGTAATGATGAACAGATGTGTGTCACAAGAATTTTTAAATGGTACGAAATATTTATAATCCTTAGCCTACACCTACTATAAGCACACACACACACACTCCAAGGGGGAATCTATAGAGGTCTCATAATAAAATCAAAACATTGCACCCTTTGGCATACAGAGCAGTATTTGGACAGCTGCACCAAACCAAACATTGCTTGACATTTACGAGCATCATGGAATGATGTTCTGGATAAGATGGAAATAGAAGAAGGTCTCTGACTTTTCAGGAAGATTTCCAGATAGAAAGCACACTGAGTATTTAAAGAAATCTAAAGCAGGTGTATGCTTCCAGCCACATCATTCTCTCATTTGCTTGAGGTCATAGCTCACACTAATCTTTGATCCTGTCCTATCCAGCACCTCAAACTGTCCACACTCCAGCTTATAACATACACTGCTCATTGAGTTTCATTTTTCAGTTGTTTCAGTCATATCTAAGTCTTTGTGATCCCATTAGGGGTTTCTTGGCAAAGAAACTGGAGTTGTTTGCTATTTCCATCTCCAGCTCATTTTATAGATAAGAACTGAAGCAAACAGCATTCAGTGACTTGCCCAGAGTCACATAGCTAGTAAATGTCAGAGGTCAGATTCAAACTCAGGAGAATGAATCTTCCTGACTTCAGGCCCAGCATGCTGTCTATTCTATCCACTATGCCACCTAGCTGCCCCACACTGGCCATGAGACCCTTAGGAAATCATTTAACCTTCTTTGTGGCCCAGGCCATTCTCTAATCCTAAATGTTTCCAAGAACAGATAATCTGCATTGGTAGAGGCAATGGCACTCACTGGTAGTTTTTCTACACCAGGAAAATTATAGATCCAGATGGAATTTTTAAACCTTAAAGTGCTTTATAAATGTGAGTTATTATTTTAATTGTGATTCAATTGAGAAAATCCAAGGCATATTTTGACAAGGGAGAAAATGGAGGATCAAGGAACCTTTGAACAAGTTATTGAATCCATGATAACAGACAGCATAAAGAACATATTTAGTTCTTAGTTTTCTTTTGTTCATTTTCTTTTACTGCCATGGAGAAGGACCTTGCCCTGGAAATGACAACGAAAATGATTTATTGAGAGTTGATCCCTGAGATAAATAAGGAGATAATTAGAGAGCACTTAGCTGTCCTTCTTGAATTCAGTTCCCTCAGCCCAGAGAACTAGGTTTTTGCAGATTAAAATACCAGGTGGATGCAATGGTTGAGCCACTGGTGGGGATATTACAAAGATGATGAGGAAGGAGAGATAACACCACATCGGAGAAAGGGGAATATTGTATTGTTTTTCAGGGGGGAAAATGTGAGGATTAAGTCGCTAAGTTACAGGTCATTGAGCTTTACTTTGATTCCAGGAAAAACTCCAGCAAAAATGAACAGCTAGATGTCTGAATTCAAAATGGGAAATTGGAGTGCATGGGTATTAATGAGACTTGGTAGGATGAGACCTTTGACTGGACCACAGCTATAAATTCATGTACCTTCTTCAAAAGAATCAAAGATAAAATATGTATGTATTGGGGTGTGGATAAATAGTGGAGTTTGAGCAAACAAGAAAAGATAAACAGGATAACTGGAGGGTAAAACAGATTGGAAGTGGGTTGTTGTTGGGAAAGTGAAAAATATTGTATATGAAAAAGTAAGGATACGTACGTGAGGAAGTTCAAGAGCCAGAGTGGGAAAGAATGACCGAAAGCATTTGAGGGAAGGTCAATTAAGGGAGAAGCAAAACTATGTTTTCCATTGAAGGATACTACAGACCACCTAGGCAGAAAGGAAATAGGTGACGACAAATTTGAGAAACATCACGTCTGGATAAGAGGCATGATATAATCATTGGGGGCTAAATATCTAAATGTCTGCTAGAGAGCTCTGTCAGTCAAAGCAGAGAATCTAATAATTTTTTGGCTTTCCTTAGTTATAATTTCATCCTTCAAAAGGCAGGAGGAAGCAGTATTATTGGATTCTTATTAACAGGAAAGACATGGGTCACTGGGGTGGAAATGATGAAAGGTTGGAGCAAGTGACTATGGTACCCTGATTTCAGATAGAAAAGGCCTTCCCATGTCTCAGTGGAATATTCATTATTGCCAGATCTTCAAAACTGTTTCAGCTTCTATTTTGGAGTATCAAGAGCTCCACATTTTCCCACATTCTTTGGTGAAGTTGGATAAAACCAAGGAAGGGGTCAAAAGAGAATTGATTCTTTCTTTCTCCTTATTGAGAAAACATGTTCTGTGGTTCCTCTTGTATGGAATGTCTTTCCTCCATCTCCTGCCTCTGGATACCACAAGCTAGATTTGCAAACCTACTCTACAATATTTTACATTTCTTTCTCCCTCATCCGGTCCTTAACTGTTAGTTACATCAAATTATCCCTTGGCTACCACTGCATCAATTTAACCTCAGGTCTGAGATTTAATGACTTTTAAAGAAGGGAATGAGATTGGGAAAGGAAGTAATAAGGTAGATGCTGAGTCAGGGGTATTTAGAGATTCGAATGCAATTTTGCATGAAACTGCAAATCACTAAATGTGAGAGCTAAAAGGGATTTTAGGATGGAGTGCTGGCATGTAGAGCATACATCAGAGGAGGTTAAAATGAGAAGATATGTTGGAAAATAGGACGCTTGAGTTAGAAGGAAGCATAAAGCTAGAATGTTAAGGCTGAGATATGGCTTAGAACATGGAATGTGAGAGTTGAAAGGTAACTTTGAACATACAATGCCAGAGACAAAGAGGTTCAGGATGCCTATTATCACAATAATTATTCAATATTCTTATAGAAACCTTAGTTATAGCAACAAGAGAAGGTAACGAAACTAAAAAGAATTAGAATTGTTAATGAGGAAACTAAGCTATCACTCTTTGAAGATGACATGATGGTATACTTAGAGAATCAACTAAAAAAACAGTTGAAACAATTAACAACTTTAGCAAAGGAGTAGGATATAAAATAATCACACACAAGTCATTATCATTCTATTTATTACAAACAAAGTGCAGTAGCAAGAGATAAAAAGAGAAATTAAATTTAAAACAACCATAGACAATCTAAAATATTGTGAAGTCTACCTGCTAAGACAAACTCATGAACTAACACTTTTCACACAAAGTCACATCTAAACAATTGGAAAAATATCAATTTCTCATGGGTAAGCCAAACCAATATAATAAAAATAAGAATTCTACCTAAAGTAACGTACTTATTAAGTGATACACCAATCACACTACCAAAAAGTATTTTAGAGAGCTAGAAAAATATAACAAAATTCATCTAGAAAAAAAGATGAAAAATTTTGGGGAAATGAATGAATACAAAAATGTGAAGATCTCAAACTGTATCATAAAGTGGTAATAGAAAAATCTGGTACTGACTAAAAAATAAAGTGGTCAATCAGAGGAAGAGATTAAGTACACAAGACACACTAAATGACAATAGTACTTGATAAACACAAAGACCCAAGCATTTTGGACAAGAATTCACCATTTCACAAAAACTTCTGGGAAAGTTGTATGGCAAAAACTAGATATAGACCAACATCTTGTATCATGTACCAAGATAAGGCCAAAATGGGTACATGATTTAGACATAAAGGGTGATAACATATGTAAATTAGGAGAACATGGAAAAAGGTGCCAATCAGCTCTATCAATAACAGAAGAATTCATGACCAAATAAGAGATAGAGAATATTACAATTTGTAAAATAGATAATTTTGACTATATTAAATTGAAAAGATTTTGAATAAGTCAATGCAACTAATATTAGAAGGAAAGAAGAAAATTGGGGAAAAATTATGACAAGGTCTCTGATCATGGTCTCATTTCTCAAATATATAGAGAACTGAGTCAAGTTTACAAGAATACAGGTCATTCCCAATCAATAAATGATCAAAGGATATGAGCAAGTAGTTTTTAAACAAAGAAACCAAAGATAAGTCACATGAAAAAAATTATATAAATCACTATTGATTAGAGAAATGCAAATTAAAACAATTCTGATGAACTCACCTATTGGACTAATATGACAGAAATGGAAAATGATAAATGTTGGAAGGGATGTGGGGAAATTGGGACATTCATGCATTGCTGGTGGAGTGATAAACTAATCCAACCATTCCGGAGAGCAATTTGGAACTATGTGCAAAGAGATATCAAACTGTGTATACTCTTTGAACCAGCAATACCACCAACAGATCTGTACCCCAAGGAGTTTTGTTTTGATTTTTTTTAGGGGGAAAGGACCTATTTGTACAAAAAACATTTATAGCAGCTCTTTTTGTTGTGGCTAATAATTGGAAATTGAGGGAATGTCAATCAATTGGGGAGCAGCTGAACAAGTTGTAGCATATGATTGTAATGAAATACTATTGTGCTGTAAGAAATGAATAGGATGATTTCAGAAAATCCTGGATTTATATAATCTGATGTAGAATGAAGTTAATAGAACAGAGAACATTGTATATAGTAACAGCAATATTGTATGATGACCATCTCTGAATGACTTAGCCATTCTCAACAATGCTTGGATGATTATCCAAGACAATTCCAAAGGATTTATGATGAAAAATACTATACACGTCCAAAGAAAGAACTGATGGAGTCTGAATGTAAATCAAAGCATACTATTTTTCACTTTCTCTATTGTGTGTGTATGTGTGTGTGTAGAGTGGTGAGAATCAAGAGGAGCTTGGTCAAGATGAGGGCTGACAAGGTTGAACATTTATTTTCCTTTCTGATAAGTCTGTTAAAACATCATGAATGATATTTGTACGGGAAGAGGAAGGCAGGGAGAGGATATCATAACCCCAAATCAATCAATCAATCAATCTCTCTCTCTGTCTCTCTTTGTCTCTCTTTGTCTCTCTGTCTCTGTCTCTGTCTCTGTCTCTGTCTCTCTCTCTTTCTTTCTCTCTCTCCTTCTCTCATTGTTGAAATCACGGACTGTTAACTTTGTTGTTAATTCTTAGAGAAATTATGGAACGCATTACTAAGGGGAAAAGTTAAGTGACTTGTCCAGCTTCATGGCTAGCATGTTTGAAAGACAGGATGCGGACCTAGGACAGCTCTCAATATGCTATACAGCATTATTTCTACCTAATAATTAAAACAACCTAAAAGCTGAATAGAATACTTCAAAGACTAAGGAGTTTCCCACATGGCATTTTGAAGTATAGGCTGAATTATGAGGGGTTTGAGCAGAAAATATCCCATGCGTATGTATTGGACAATATGACCTCAAGGCCTCTTCCAACTTGAAAGTTATGAAGTACGCCTGTAATAGGAATTGTGAATGAAAATAATAACTTTTCACCAGGAATAAAGTATAGATGAGAAATAACCATATCATGTATCCAAATGACTTAGATATTCAAACATATGTGGACAAATAAATAAAATTTAATTTTTTGTATTACATTGTAGCTACTTCCATATTTATGGACAAACCACAAGGCAAGAAACTATTAAGAATCTCTAGTACTACACAAGGTAACCCAGAAAAGGAGAAGTAATATATAATTCTCAAAGACTTTTAATTTTCCTGCTGTTGTCCTCACATGTTAGCATGTGTATAGTGTGACTAATAAAATATATGACCTGTATAGACAATAAAATGGAAGAAAGAAACACAGATCTACACACCAGTTGAGCTTATATACCAAGTCCACAATCTGGGGGCTCCCACAATTACTCTGAAAATGGAAAACATATGGATAACTAGTCACGATGGTTCTAGTGTTTATAAGTCCCATATTGTCCAAGGAAGACTCTAATAGCTATGGTGGAGAACTTTAAAAATGCTCACCCTGAGTTTGTTTCTCCCAGTCCATGGTTAGGTAGGTAGAAGATTAGAAGGATGTATTAAAGAAATTAAACTTGGGAGTTTGAATCCCAAATGGCCCCTTTTTGTGATGACACATTTCCACACGCTAGTCCCAAGGGAGGTATGAATACAGAACCTTGATGGACTGATGTAAATCTATCTTTCCTTCATTCATGTCTTTCTTCTTTCCCAGCCTTATCCATCTCCTTCAACTCATCATATCAGGCTCAAATAAAGCAGCAATCACCATTAGCACATTAGCGAGTAGAGGGGCCATGATGGCCATCTTCAAATCTGTGAAGGAAGGGTTGGCATGTGAAAGACATATTCAGCTTGATTCGGTTGGATGAGCAAAGTGCAATTAAGAGCTCTGGGTTGAGGATAAAGAGAGTCTGGCTTATGATGGATGGGTTGGGGGTGCAGGCAGGGGCAGAAAAGAAAAGGAAAGACCTTCTTAATAATTGAAGCTATTCAAGGAATGAGTTACCCCCAGTGGCACTGAGTTCTCTATTGATGGAAATCTTTTAAAAAATATTTTATTAAAAATATATTATTTCTCCAATTTATGTAAAATATTTTAACATTCATTTGTTTCTAAGTTTTGAGCTCCAAATTCTCTCCTTCATTCCCCTCCCTCCCCCCTCCCTGAGACAATAGCCGTCTGATATAGGTTATATATGTGCAATGATCTAAAGCACATGTTCATATTAGTCAGTTTGGGGAAGAAAACTCAAGCTGAAAAAAAAGAAAGAAAAATAGTATATTTCAATTTGTATTTACACATCAGTTCTTTTTCCAGGGGTAGATAACATTTTTTTTTATCATGAGACTTTTCAGGTTGTTTTGGATCCTTGTACCACTGCAAATAACTAATTCATTCAGAGTTGTTCATTGTATAATATTGCTATTACTGTATACAATGTTCTCCTGGTTCTGCTCACTTCCCTTTTCATCAGTTCATATAAGTCTTTCCAGATTTTCTCTGAAATCATACTGCTCAGTATTTCTTATAGGACAATAATGTTCCATTATAATCGTAAACCACAATTTGTTTAGCTATTCCCCACTTGATGGTCGTTGCCTAAATTTCTAATTCTTAGCTGCCACAAAAGAGCTGCTATAAATACTTTTTGTACAAATAGGTCCTTTCCTTCCTTTTTAAATCTCTTTGGCATACTGACCTAGTGGTGGTATTGCTTGGTCAAAACATATACACAATTTTATATTCCCTTAGACAGAGTTCCAAATTACTTTCCAGAATGGTTGGATCAGTTCACAACTCAGTGGAAGTCTTAAGGGAAAGTTTGAAACCTTTGTTGAGGATTCTGGAGAGGGGACACATATACAGGAATAGATTGGGTAAGCAATCCTTCCAAATGTGATATTCTGTGAGTTTGTGAAATCCCTCAGAATTTCTGCAAGAAATACAAACATGGAGACTACAAAAGAGGGGGAGAGTATGGTAGGGGTCTCTGCTTTTATTTTTTTTTAAATTAATTTATATTTGTTCATTTATCAAGTATTCAATTTTCACTCTCACTTTCTTCAAAAAATGGAAAAATGAAAGCCAAAAGCATGGAAGAAAAGAGAGAAAGAAAAAAGAAATAAAGAAAAAAATACAGAATGCATCTATGACATACTGTAAAGCAAAGCATATTCTCACATGGATGAAATCCCAAAATGCATTCTTATTCTGTATATAAGTTCATCATTTGTAACAGGAGCAAGACATCTCCTTTACCTGTCCTCTGAAATCGTAGTTGATCAGTGAATTGATTAGTGTTTTTTCAGTCTTTCAAAATTGTTCATTTTTACAACTGATGCTACAGTATAAATTGTTCTAGCTCTGCTCACTTCACTCTATGCCAGGTTATACAATTGTTTCAAGTTCTCCTTAAAAGTACCTTATTTTTCTAATTTCTTCCAGCAAGTTGCTTTTCCATTACATTCCTGAGGATGCCTGTCTCTCCCTAGGCTTTGCTCCAGATGCAGGTGAGGATGATGCAAATGATGCTTCTCAGTGCATGTGTTATTGAATCATAGGGTGCTAATACCCAAAGGAACCTGAGAGATTACCAAGTCTAGGCAAGATTGCTTGTCATTTGATAGATGAGGAATAGCATCTCTGTGAGGAAAGGTGACTTATCCAAGAATACATAGCAAGTTATTGTCACAGCCAGGATGGTAACTAGATCTAATTCAGTGTTCTCTCAACTGCTCTCCCATTAGACCTGTTTTCATTAAGTTGAAGTTTTGGATCTGGTTGTTTTCTCTCTATGATTTCTTGCTTTTTTATCTATAAGGCACAGACCTCCTATGCAATATGTTTAGGTGGGTATGAAGTCAGAAGACCAGAATTTGATTCTCAACTCTGTCACATTCTGGGATCATAAGCAAGCGATGGAAACACTAGATGTCAGTTTTCTCATTTGTAGTATGAATTGACGGAATTAGGTCAAGTGAGCCCTGTTTCTTTTGTGAACCTCCTCAGTTCCCATGAGCTATGCCTTTACTCTACTCAAGCAGAGTATATGGCTATATGTACTTTGGATCTTACTCTCACCCCTATGTTTACTTCCCTCTATTTCATCAGACTTCCACCTACCCTTCCATCCTTAGTTCACATGATTTTCTTTCATGTCTTCTATTTCACTGCCAATCTCAACTAGTAGTTGTTTCCTGATCTCAATATGAATGAATGAAAAAGCATAAATTAAGTGCCGATTTTGGGCAAAGAACATGCCCCTCCCCACCTCCTTGCCTTTGCATAAAGCTGGTCCCATGCCTGGAAGTCAGTATTTCCTAATCTCTGGTTATCTTTCTTCAAGGCTTGACTCAGGCATCATCTTCTTTGGGAAATTCTCTTGATTCTCTGTTATTATTTCTCCTTCCTTATTCTATGTTAGTCTCCCTGACTCCAATCCTACTTTGCATGAAATTTATTTGTGTATATGTTATTTTCCCCAAATAGGATGTGAGCTCCTCGAGGTCAATGACGATTGCAGTTTTGATTTGGTCATCCAAACCAGTCCTCTTCTTTTGCAATTGAGAAAACTGAAGTTCAGGAGGATTATTTATCCATATGAATAATTTCTTCCTGGTTTGGTTAGTTGTCTTCATACATATAGAAGTTCTCCTCCCTCCCCCAGAGACAGCACGGTGGCTCAATGGAAAGAGCCTAGAGTCAGAAATTGAAATTGAATTCAAATTTGGCCTCAGGACTTACTGTTTGTATGACCCTTGGCAAGTGACTTACCCTCAGCTTCCTCATCTGTAACATGAAAATAATCATCATGTCTAGGTTTGTTGTAAGGATCAATTGACATAACCTATGCAAAGTTCTTTACAAACTTTAAGGTACGATATAAATTCTGGTTATTTTTTTTTTCTTGTTTAAAAATTGAGTTGGAGATTGGACCTATTATATAGGGTTGCTATAGGAAATTCCAAGGGGAGAAATCTACCTTTGTCCACTCAGGTCAGCACTATCTCTCTAACTTAAAGTCTTAGCTGGGTCACTGAGAGGTTGGGACTTCCAAGGGTTACACAGTCAATATACATCAGAGGCAAGACATGCATCCAGATCTTAATGGTATTGAGGTGATCTCGCCACTATACCACACTGCCTTTCCATATGCGGCAAATATTAAACAGCATTTTCTTCAAAATGATGATTTTTTTTTAAGGAGCAGGGCCAGCAGCCCACACCTGTAGAACCTTCTTGGCACACAATAAATATTAAATGATAATGCTAATTATTAAAGCCAAAAATTAAGCCATTTATGTTTATTTTTTTCATTTGTATTTTTCCATATGTGCATAAAGACATTGATACCTTCCTATTTCCTTACTTTCTTTTCATCTTCTGATTTTTCTCAGCTATTCGCAGTTGATTTATTATCTTCATAAAATTGTTAATGTAAATTTGCCTGAGCCATAATTTATGAGAAATCACTCAGTTGCTCTAGGGGAATTTATCTTTCTATGGAAAGGGATTTTTGAAAAGCTAAATTTATCTCTTTTCTATAAGTTGGTAAGAGGAGCCACTGGTTCTTAAGGGTCAAGTTCCTCTGAGGAATGTTAGGCTGGAAACTGGGGTAAAAGATGAATAAAGAAATAAAAAATAAGAATAATTTGGCCAATAACATCTGAAGCCAGGACTTCAGAAGAGAAAGGCAAATTGACAAAGTCAATAGCTTCATTAAGAAGAAGGGGCCTGAGAATGAGAGTGGGATTAGGGGGTGATACTTTAAAAGGTAAGAAATATAGACTCCTGGATGGGGATGAAGTGCACCTAATAAGAGGTGATCAGAAAGGGCTTCATCTGAAATGGAAGGAGAGAGCAGACAAGCTAAAAAGATTCCATGAAAAGAAATAAACTTGGTGGAATCTATTTAGCATATCTGTTCCCTAGTTCCATTTTGGATGAAACCCCAAATCCTCATCCCATTCTCAGACCTCATCTTCTGAATAAAGTTATTATCTTTCTACTACAATTCATTGCTTCTCAGACTGGGGATAAGACTGATGACACAGGACCCTAAGGAGATGCACAGACTCTGGCATATTGATCGATTGGAAAGGAGGCTTTAGATGAATTACATGTAGACAACATGCCTCATTTCAATGAATCAGAAGAATTATCATACCTGGTATGTACATTTCTTTCATCAGACAGGGTGAGAGACCTCAATCAACAGACCACCAGAAGAAGATATAACTTCTCTGCTGGCTTTGATCCCCTTCCTAGCATATATTTACTGAGACAGAAAGAAAAGAAAGACAGAAAGGAAGACAGACAGGAAGGAAGGAAGGAAGGAAGGAAGGAAGGAAGGAAGGAAGGAAGGAAGGAAGGAAGGAAGGAAGGAAGGGAGGGAGGAAGGAAGGAAGGAAGGAAGGAAGGAAGGGAGGGAGGGAGGGAGGAAGGAAGGAAGAGAGAAAAAGAGAGAGAGAGAAAGAGAGAAAGAGAGAAAGAAGGAAAGAAGGAAGGAAGGAAATAAAGAAAGAAAGAAAGAGAAAGAAAGAAAGGAAGGAAGGAAGGAAGAAAGAAAGAAAGAAAGAAAGAAAGAAAGAAAGAAAGAAAGAAAGAAAGAAAAGAAGAAAGAAAGGAAGGAATGAAGAAAGAAAGAAAGGAAGGAAGAAAGAAAGGAAGAAAGAAAGAAAGAAAGAAAGAAAGAAAGAAAGAAAGAAAGAAAGAAAGAAAGAAAGAAAGAAAGAAAGAAAGAAAGAAAGGGAAGGAGGAAGGAGGAAGGAAGGAAGGAAGGAAGGAAGGAAGGAAGGAAGGAAGGAAGGAAGGAAGGAAGGAAGGAAGGAAGGAAGGAAGGAAGGAAGGAAGGAGAGAGGGAGGGAGGGAGGAAGGAAGGAGTGATAATGAAATAATCTGTGATGCATGGGCAGGACTTTCTGCCTCCACTTAAGATTCTTCTTTCACCACTAGGACAAAGCATTTCTCTTGCCTGATTCTGGAATGAACATGTTTCCATGAGACCCATTCACCTTAAACATTTCTTTTACTCTAGTACAGTCCTACTCTCAATAATTAAGAAAAGCCATTGATTCAAGGGTTATTGTGGTTCAATTATTTTCAGTTGTGTCTAACTGTTTGTGATCCCATTTGGGATTTTCTCGGCAACGATCCTGACATTTCCTTCTCCAGCTCATTTTACAGATGAGAAGACTGAGGCAAATGGGTTTAAATGACTTGCCCCATTAAGTATCTCAGGCCAGATTTGAACTCATATAGATAAGTCTCCCTGATTACAAGTTCAGTGCTCTATCTATGCCCTACCCAGCTGGCCCTAATTCAAAGATTATATGTTCTTATTGTCTTCATAAGTAGCTATTGAAAACCTGGTTTTCATTTCACAGCTTCCACATCCCAATTTACAATAGTTTTTCCTCCTCGACTCCGTGAATAGTATTCTCCTTGGTTTCATTTTTTTTCCATTTATGGCTTTTCAAGCAGCTATTTCGTAGGTGAGCTTGCTAATTTTACAACTGCTTTCTGTTTTGTCAGCAGGACTCTGAAGAGTTATTAATAAGATGATAGGGTTGCCTTTCTTTTCCTTGCACTTCCTTAAGTGATCTAGAGGTGGAACCAAATATATTATTTAATAACATTTGTTCCTGATGAAAGACCATCACTCTGGTCCTTTGGCTTCCATAAAACTGCAACGGCAGCATTTTGAGACCTTCCTTTTGTAATTCCTTCCCTGCAGAGCTTGGGAACTTCTGCAGAACCCAAGGTTGCTATGACCCTGTTGTATAGACTCTGTCTAGGGCTTCAGTGATACCCGTGCAATTCTGAAGGCATGTTTTGTGGCCCCTGGTTCCTGCTGCTGTTGTCAAGTACTCATTAGTTCTCAAGCAAAGTAATAACGTGGCAAAAGTTGTGTTTTAGGAAGACTAATCTTTGAGGGATGACTGAGTTGCTGAAAGTGTCACAGAGAAACTGTTTGAATACTCTTTAAAAAAATTAAATTTTAAATTAAATTAAAAATTAATTAAAGTTGGACTAATTAATATGATTAATAAGTTCAATCATCAATAATCTGCCTTCTCTTCCTTCTACTTCCCCCCAACTGAAAAAGAAGGAAAAACAAACCCCCTATTTTGGTATAGTCAAGCAAAGGAAATTTCCATACCAGTTATATCTAAAAAAAAAAAAAAAAATCTCTCTGCACTCTGAATAGTTTGATTCTCTAATAGAAGGTGGGTAGCATATTTCCTCATTAGCCCTCTGGAATCTTGGGTAGTTATTACAGTGATATGTTAAAATTGCATACTGTTCTGGTCTCCTTGACAACCCCCACCCCTTCTAGTCAGTATTACAAAGTTTATAACAGGCAGCAACAGGAAATGAGATCACAAAGGGGAACTTGGAAGCCATGAATAGATCATCCCAAAGGACAAAACAGCATAATCTACAAACTGTATCATGTTTTAATAAAAATTGACATTCTAATAATATGTGCTGACTCAGCAGAAGCCATCTAGATACTGCTGTCAGGACGCTTTGGTCCTGTGACATATAAATCCCAGATCAATCCCAGATGTCCATAGTAAAGACCAACAGATGACCAAATGACTGATCATTTTGAAATGACGTGGACATGTTAACTTTACAGATTTACTGACAATTCTGAAATGATTTGAATATGTTAATGAACTAATTCCAAGATAGCATAGATAAGTTAGCCTGCCCCCAAACTCTATAAAAATGAATCCTCATACTCCTGCTGCCTTGGCACTCCTCCATCTGCTTTGGGTCCATGCTACCCAGTACTCCCAACTGGAATCCATGATTCCATGAGTGACACCTTCTGCCTCTCCCCTTCCCCATTCTCTTTCCCAAGTTTCCAGCTTTCCTTTATCATGCCATTCTCATGTTCCCACACCATATGCCTCTTTATTTCTTTTGTTGCTTCTTTGTATATCCTCTTTGTCTTATTAAAGTGTGATTTTAGCCCTATTTCCCACAGCCCTCTTGGCTTTCCCCATGAGTACCCAAAGAATTGGGCATACCTTATCCCGTTTCATAAATCAACTGACAATTCAACTCAAGGCTTCCAAAGTTCTTTGCAATGCAATGTTGTTGTCATTGCATAGCTTGTCTTCTTGGTTCTACTTAATTCCAGTCTGTATCAGTTGATATGTGTTCTCAGGTTTCTCTGAAAGAATTATTTTCAACATTCCTTACTGGCCAACAGCATTCTATCATATTAATATCATGTAATTTGTTCAGTCATTCCCCATTGACAGGCAGTCCCTCAGTTTCCAGTTCTGTGTCTCCTCCCCCAAAAGGTCAGGGATACTTTCTTTGTAAATCCTTATTTAGAGTTTATCATCCTCACCACAAACCTGGCAGCCAGGTACTCTCACTTGTCCCCATTTTACTGATAAAGAAACCGAGGTTTAGAGAGGTGAAGTGATCCTAATGCTGTGCCAGAGATGAGATTTGAATCCATGTCTTTTTAACTCCAAGTCCAACACTGAGTCCACTGAAAATCACTATGACTGTAACTGATTTTTTCCCTGGTTTTCATGGGTTTATCCAGCCAACAAGCATTTATTGGGCATATACTATGTTACTGGCATTGCACTAAGGGCTAGGAACACTAAGAAAGGGGGAAACCCCCAAAGATTTGAAAATAGCCTGAGAGGGGAATATATTGCTCAGAGATTGAATATCCTTGAATAGGACCCATGCTTATATAAACAGTAATGCACATATGGATGTATATGTATATATAGACATGCACACATATGTCAACACACAGAGAAAAAGAGAGAGAGAAACAGAGAGACTGCAGTAAGGAATAAATACTGTTATCAGAGGGGAAGAGGGAGAAAATGCCCATTAGATAAGTGCTCAAAAACATTTGAAGGAAAGGAATAAAAATTAGAAGGAGGATTCTTTAAAAGAGAGATGGGAATGTTGGCAGACAGCCTAATCTGAAGCATCCCATACTGGAAGGAGCTGCCTCAGAGGATTCAGAGGTTTTTTTTGTTTCTATTTCCAATACGTAATACGATGCTGGCATACAGTAAGTGCTTAATAAATGCTTATTGAGTTGAATCAAGTTGAACATGTCTAGGACATTTCCTCCTTCCACTCACTGCCAAGGTAGTTCAGGGGTTTTGTTTCGCTCTCATTGCTGCTGTTATTGTTGGTGGTGGTGGTGGTGTTGTCTCCTACTCTACTGACTCTCCTGACTTTGACAATGAGATCTGGCCTATGGGGGTTTGTTTTTTCCTAGTGGAGACAGATTATTACTGATCTAGCTAGTCTCACACCTGGTCCCCCTTGTGACCAATGGCACGAATTTGTAACTTGGGTGGCTGCCATTTGGGGGAGGTGGGGTGTGCCCTATAGCCACAGAGTAGAACAAAGCTAATTGGCTAACTGGGGACTGAACTTGGGAACTTGGCCTCATTAAGACAGTGCTCCAACCAACTGAGCCAAATATCCACAGATGCTTGAACCAAAAAATGAAACATATAAATCTGTTGTCTGGAAACAGAGCTAAGAGAAGGATTCTCAAAGTAGGTAGGTGCTTCTATGAAATACATAGGGACAACAAAGGATGTTAATATAGCTTCCTGCCCCCACCCCCACCACCATGACTACACATCTCCTTAATTATTTAAAAAAAAAAACTTTCCTTCATGGCAATAGATATATAGATGGATAATATATAGATAAATAGAGATATAGAAGTTGAGATAGAAGTAAATAGCTAAGAATAGAAAGAAACAGAGACAGATAGTGATATATAGATATTGGTACAAATGGAGATATGTGGATGAATGCATAGATCTAGATCTCTTTTTTGTCCTCCTATGAAGACTCAAACATCTGTTGGGGGCTTACATATTCGGGAGTGGGGGTGGCAATAATGGCTCAGTGACAAGACTGCTGGATTTGGAGTTCAACAACACCAGTATTCCAGTGCTAGCTCTCTGTTTACTTTCTGTTTGGCCTTGGGCAAATCATTTTACCTCTGAGCCTCAGTTTCCTCATCTGTAAAATAGTCTAGATGACTTCTGTGTTCACTTGTAGCTCTATAGCAATGATCCAAGTCTCTTTGAATGCCAAGGGACATGATTTTCCAAACTTGCCTAGAGCACACAATTATCTAGTAGAGTATCATAGAATCTAGAAATAGAAGGAAACTTCAAGATCATCTAATGTCAGCTACTCATCTTACAGAAGAGGCATTATGGTCCTCCAAAGTTAAGTGATTAACACTATAAAAAGGGGAGTAGATGCTTCTGGAGGTAATGCACTCCTGCCTCACTAGTGAGCTTTGTAGCTGCAGGTTGGATGACCACTTGTGAGGACTGTTTAAGACAGACATCCGATCAGATACACAGTGGATCAGAAGTCACTGAAATTCTTTACATCTTTGAGATTCTACTTACTTATCCAAGTATCAAGTAATCAAGCCAGGATTCAAAGCCAAAGACTGCAAATTTAACATTTTTTTTCTCCATTTGACTGCACAACCCTCTGGATCTGCATGGAAATTACTTTAAGTCATTATGATCCAAACAGAAATGTGGATTCATGTTCCGGTACCCCTTTCCACATCTGCTGTTCTGCAGTAATGAATTGTCAGAATCAGATGTCTTGACTAGGAATAACTAGAGAGGCCACAAGACAGGAGTTTGTCTTACCTATGCCACATACTGCGTTAGGACCATGTGTTACGTAACTTCTCAGTGCCTCAGGAGCTCTCCTGCAAGACAGCAAAAGTTTCCAAATTTGGAGTTTCTTATGATGAAGAAATTATAGATCTGAATTTTTACCTCCTTGCCCTAGAAAAATAAAAACAAAGAAGAAGCTAGTGGCCAACAAAAACTAAAAGCAACTAGGGAATAGTTCAAGAAAATGAAACTTTTTAGTCAACAAGGAAATCGTTAAATGTATTTCTGGCTCAAAAGTGTCTGAAATCTGGATTTGCTTTGTTCATGGAGTTGCTTAATTGCACATCTAAACTTGGATGGATTCTAATTCCTTCAGGAGAACAATTCCAAAATGTTTATTTTCAAGTTGATTATCCTTACAAGAGGACTGGAATCTCTTAAGAGTGGAGCTGTGGATCTCTGGAATCTGCTCGTGTTTAAAGATTTGATTTTCCTTGGCTTCCTTTCCTCCTCTACAGCCCCAATCCTTGATAAAGTATCTGATGTGACTCTGATGGAAAAGATGGAGAGATGGATGAGAGGCTGGACTCAGAAGTGGTGGAATGGACCCAGTGAAGAAACGGTAATGGTTTGATGTTCACTTGGATGGGGCCTCTAATGGACTGTTCCTGGGACTGATCCTTATCCCTGTACTTTTTAATATTTGTTATCCATGCCTTTGAACGTGAACTCCCCTGCTTAACGTTTAAAGCCCAATGCTACCTAGCCTCAACTTACCTATTTAGTTTTATTGTGTACTAGTAAGAGAGAAGGTATAGGGGAGTATTGTGTTGGTTTCAAAGTCAGGAAGACCTGGGTTCAAGTTCAACTCAGTCATTATCTGTGTGATTCTCTGCAAGTGACTTTCCTTCTCTGGACCTCAAGTTCCTCATCTGTAAAATGAGAGGATCATACTTGATGATCTTTAAGGTTCCTTCCATGTCTGTCTCTATGATCCTATCATCCCACTGCCCCAATGAATACTGAAGTCTAGTCAAGCTGGCATTGCTATTCCTCATCTCCTGCCTACTCACCTTTGCCCCTGGCTGTCACCCTGCCTGGGTACTCCTTCCTTACCTCCGTCTCTTCAGAATGCCTAGCTTCTCTCAAGGCTCAGTTTAAGTGCCACATCTTATGTGAAGTCTTTCCTGATCCTCCTAAGAGATACTCCTTTCCTCTTCATTCACCTTCTATTTTGTATACACTTACTATACATAGAAGTGTGACTCTTGTTCTGCTCATTGATTGTTGATCGACTGTTTGGCAAAGCCATGGATGACATCATTGTTTAATGTTCAGAAGACGTTGGGTAAAGCAATGTGTGTCACAGTCAGGAACCCAAAAATGTATTGATAAGCTACACTAATAACAATATAAACTAGCATGGATATTTTTGCTTTAAGATGTTCTAACACTTTACAAATATTTGATTCTCATGTGATTCTCAGATCAATGCAATTATTATCCTTATTTTACAGATGGAGAAACTGAGGCCAACAGAGATTAACTAACTTGCCCAGGGTCACATAGCTAGCTAACAAATGTCTGAGGCTGGATTTGAATTCAGAGCTTTCTGATTCCATGCCTACTACTAGTTTTGTCATCTAGCTTTCTCAAAACATGAGGTTGTAATTTAATTGGGATAGATATCAAATCATGCACTTGTGCGTATACAATTAACTTCACAATAATTGTTGCAACTGAAGGATTATATATGTTTGTATGTATGTAGACTAATTAGACTAAAATAAACCTCCAGGTATTATTAATCTGTAGATTATTGCTCTAATTGTAGAGAAGGAAAAGAGGTCAGGTTCAATATCCTTAGAACAAGATTCTGAATTCTCTGCGGTCTTGTCAAGGAAAGTCTATACCCGTCAGTCCATCAATGAATATTTACTAAGCACCTACTATGCTTTAGGCACTGAACACTGGACTTACAAAGAAAGGAAAGGGAAAATAATAGTCCCTGCCCTCAAGAAGCTCACAGTCTAAAGAAGATGAAAAGCAAATAACTGTGTACAAACAAGAAATAAATATGACACACTGGAGTGATCCCAGAGGGAAGCAGTTGGTATTAAGGTGGGCCAGGAAGGGTGTCTTGCAGAAGGCAGGATTTTGGCTGAGATTCGAAGGAGGCTAGGGAAGCCAGGAGGTCGAGATGGGGAGGAAAAGAACTGTGGGTGTTGGAAAGAGCCTCAACACACATACAGTTAGGGGGCGCAGTGTGTTGTGGGAGGAAGAGTGAAAAGGCCATGGTCACTGGATTGCAGTGTGAAGGCAGGAAGGTAGAAGAAGATTGGAGAGGTAGGAAAGGGCTGGTTTGTGAAAAGCTTGAAAAGAAAAGGAATAGCTATTTGATACTGGAGGTAAGAGGGGGTCAAAAGAGGCTCTTTCTTTTTTTCTCTTTCCTTTCTTTCGCTTCCTTCCTTCCTTCCTTTCCTTTTCTTTCTTTCCTTGTTTCCTGTTTTTCTTTCTTTTCTTTTCTTTTCCTTTCTTTTCTTTCCCTCCTCCATTCTTCCCTTCCCTCTGTTCCCTGCCTTTCTTGTCACATTTTGTTTCCATTACACATACTATTTTCTGTGCTAACTCATATGAATCTCACCATGCTTCCTAAGGTCTCATAATATTCATTTTCCTTCATCAATCAATTAACAAGCATTCATTCATTAGGTACCAACTATGTGCTAAGGATTGTGCCAGGTACTAGAGATATCAACTGACCAATCATTACATAGGCATTTATTAAGGACTTAATCTCAAACAGGCAAATGTTAAGTATTAGGACCATAAAGCAAAGTAAAAATAGTAACTGTCCCCAAGGAGTAATTGAAAAGGACATTCCCCTTCATTCCCAGTTATTGGGAATGTTAGCTAATGCAAAAAGTAATGCGATTAATATTTTATTGTATACATGGGGCCTTCTTTCTGCCTTTGAGTCTTTGGAGTCTATGCCGAGCAATGGAATCTCCAGGTCACAGAGATTTTTGAAAACAATTATACTTAGAAATTACTTTCTAGAACGATTTAATTTCATAGTCCCATGAAAAATATATTTGTGTGCTGGTCTTTTCTCAGTCCCTTCAACCTTGAATATTTCTTTGTATGTTTAGAGGAGGGTAGTGGTACTATAGCAGATGGAACTCTGGGTCAGAAGCCAGGAAATCTGGATTCAAATACAGCCTCTCACACTTATTAACTGTGTGACTGTAGACAAGTACAAAAAAAAGCTCTGCCTGCCTCAGTTTCCTCAGTTGTAGAATGGGGATCATAATCGCACTTATTTTACAGGGTTGTCATAGGGCTCAGATGAGATATCTGTAAAGTACTTAGCACAGTGTTTGGAATAACTTTTGTTTCTATCCTTTATCACCTTTGCCAATTTGCTGGGTGCAGGGTGAGGCCTCAGACTTGTTTCAGTTTGCTTTTAATTGGTAGTATTTGGGGATCAATCTTTCATCAGAAAAAATAAAACAGTCAGTGGTTGATGGTTGTTTTTTTTTTTTAAGTTGAGAATAGTTGGTTTAATCTCCACTTATGCACTAGAGAATGATTTCACAGATTCCTTTTAATTCCCTATATATAATGGATATCAGACCCTTATCAGAGTTGATACAAGGCTTTTTTTTCTTTTTTTCTTTCCTTAGTTAACTTTTTCCCTTCCTATCTTAGAAGTCTTTTGTTTGTGCAAAGGCTCTCTGACCATTCCCATGAGGCCCTGTTCAGGAGCTGCATCCTCCATTTTTGAGCTGGCATGCCTTCCTCCACCCTGGCTCTTTGGGCCTTGGATTAATGAGCTTTCCAGCACTGACCAAAGCCATACCATATGATACTCACATCTTCACAGTCCCTTATGACCTAAGATTCTGTGACCAAAGCCAGCTCTTGCTTCAGCCAACTTGTCTCAATATCACTCTCCATCTAGTTCAACTCCTTCCCACAGTGGTAATCTCTATCTCAAGGAAAAAGAGCCTAGGATATGTATAGTATTAAACTGCATTGGACCTCTATCACTAGAATAATGAAGGGAAGTATGAGGCGATTAACTAGAAGCATAGAAGAGACCACCAGGAGAAAAAACTGGGAAATATCAGCCAGAATCTGAGCAAGGACAGAAATAACTGGTCAGCTTAAAATAGATGAACACTAACAATATGAGATTTATCATCTGAAGTCATTCTTTGTTGCTTGGAAGACCAGAGTGCCTTGATGGGGGTGGTGCTGAATTTGGCATCCAAGGACCTGAGTTTGAATCTCAGCTCTAACCCTTATTACCTATGTATTCTTGGGTAACCACTTTTCCTTTCTGGGGTTCCATTTCCTCATCTCTGCAATGGGGGCATGGGTTGGACTAGATGACCTTAAGGTCTTCCAATTCTAAATCCAGACATTATGATCATTCTGTATTTCAATGAGGTGATGAGGGGTGTAAGTTACAAGTAAAGAGAAATGAACTTTCCAGAAGAAATGAAAGCTATCCCCAAATGAAACAGGCCTTTGTGAGCTCCCCATCACTTAAAATAATCAAGCAGAGTAAAGATCATCATTGGTTAGGGATGTAATAGGAAGGAACTGTTGAATTATTTGAAAGAAAGTTAAAATAAATGGCATTTTGATTGTAAAGGTCTGTGATTCTCACCACAGGTTTTAAGCTTCATCTATTAGATGAAGAGGTCTGGCTCGATGGCCTCTGAGGTCCTTTCCAGGTTTAGATTCATGATCCTGTGATCAGTGTACCCATTGGGGTAAGTAGTCCACCCTTATGAAGGCAACAACCAATGAACAGAGCTATTGTGGTTTATTCATTTTTGACTACCCCTTTGGGGGATTTTCTTGGCAAAGATACTGGAGTGGTTTGCCATTTCCTTCTCTAGTTCATTTTACATATGAGGAAACTGAGGTAAATAGGGTTAAGTGTGCTGCTTGGGGTCACAAAACTAGTAAGTGTCTGAGGATAAGGTAGGATAGGTAGCAGATGTCAAAATAGTTTTTTTTTTCCACTGGGACCCAGTGAAAATAACTTCTTCTTGGCTGCTGTGCACATAACAAAGTGGTGGATGAAAAGAACATGACTGTAGGCTAGAGACAGAAGGGAGGCTTCTAGCAGCCTGGCACAGGGGAGAAGGGACACCTGGTGGGGGAGCCTGGCCTGGAGCTCCTGCCACCTGTTTCCATTTATTTCAGTCCACCTCTGGAGCTGGCCTGCAAGCAAGGTGCCAGGATGCTGGTGACAGATACTAAAGAGAGAGCAGATTTAGAGGCTGGTGAGGACCTCAATCTAGAAAAGGACAAGTGTATAAAAGTCAGGGGATGGGGATAGGAAGGGGGGGAAGATCATAGACTTAAAGCAGGGCAGGACCCTAGAGGCCATGGAATGTGATCCCTTCTTTCTACAAATGAGGTAACTGAGACAGGCTGTCAATCTTAAATATTAATTGCCTGCTATGTGCCAAACACTGTGTTAGGCACTGGGTAAAGGATGGGTGAGTTGTTTAGGGTCACACAGCGACTGAGTGCCTATGGGAAGACTTTAACACAAGTGTTTCTTATTCCAAGTCCAGCACTCTACCCAGCATGTCACTAATTATAATGTGTTATACATAGCAAGAAAGAAGCGTCATGGAAACATTCTAAAGGAAAGAAGGAAACACACATTTATTAATCTACTACTGTATGCCAGGTACTGTGCTAAGTACTCTACTAATATGATAATTTGTGTATATATATATCATATGTATATATATATATATCATGTCACATCATATTATATCATATTATGTTATAAAATATGATAATTTGATCTTCACAACAACCCTTTGAGTAGCTGCTATTATCATCCCTATTTTACAGATATTTCCCTATTGTGTCTAAGATGAAAATACATGCATACACACATATCTATGTATCTGTTCTTTAGAGCCATTCCCAATTCCGTTCCCAGTCACTGCATATTACTTTCCTGTGTGCACTTTATGTTCTGAATGAAACCTTTTCCTTATTGGTGGGTTTACAATGGATTCTCTCTCCCATCTTCATGACTTTCCATAGGTTGTTTCCCAAGCCTGGACTTAGCTTGCCCTCTCAGCTTTCTTCAGGTATTGGGTCAAGTGCTAGTCTCTACACCAGGTTGTTCTGGAGTGCTCCCCCATTTTCCACCCCTCAGTTGCTAATGACCCAACAGCTAGCATAGAGCCAGGCACATGGTTGGTATTTGGCTAAAGTTTGTCAGATTGGGTTGAATTTAGCTGGTAACATTTTCAAAAGATGGATGCAAGAAGTTTACTTTCATTCCCTTAAGATAACCCTGCATGTGACCTAAAGAGCTTTGCAGAGATCTCTAAGCCATATTCCTCATCTCTCCCAAAGCAAGAACAAAAAAGTAAAAAAAAAGTCAGCAAAGAAATGTTAGATTCCAGTGAGATAAGCTCAAGGTTATGAGTTGAGAGAGAGAGAGACAAATTGATAGAAAATGGAGGGGGAGACAGACAGGCAGAGATACTCAGGCAGACAGAGACAAAATTCGAGAGAGAAGAGACGTTCTTTAGGACCTTGCTCAAATCCAATTTCTTAATAAAAAGCTCAGTGTGGGTTTCTCCTCCATAAATAAACTCCGGCAGAGAAAACTTGCCTGAAGCCCCTGTCTCCCCACCGGCAGCATGCCTGTGCAGCAGGTATTTATGGCTGCACTGTTCGCCAACTCTTCCATCTGGGAAGTCTTTAGTTCTCTTTCATCTGGGACACCTATGAAAGAAACTTCAGAAGCATCCCTAACAAAGCCAGAGCATCTTTTTCAAAATCCTTTGGCAAGAAGGAGAACTCCAAAGGTTTCCCATAAAGGCAGGGTTTTGTGTCAGCCTTTAAAACAGTTGTTTGATATGATAATGTCTCTGGGTGAAACTTGGCACTGCTTGGGGAGGGGGGTAATAGAATACAATTATTTTATTCTGTTGTGCTGTCTGACGAGGAACAATTTATTATGAGTATAAGAGCTCCTGTAATCTGCAAATTAAGGAGGGAAGAGATGGTGAATGAGGGAACAGAGAGGCTTCACTGGAGAAATAGCATTTCTATCCATTCTAAATTGGGTGGTGGGCACCTGCCTTTTAGATGGGAAGTTTTTGCTCGTCAGAACTAGCCTTAAAATAATTTTTTTAAAAAGCAAAAGAGGAAAAATTGAATGAGTCTTATCGCATTAAATAGAATGTTCCTGGGAAAGACTGGGGCCAACATACTTTCGAATTTGACTCCATATAAATGAGAGTGAAATAGAAATATGATTTAAAAACAATAATAAGTCTCAACATGGCAAAAAACAATGAATGCATTAGAGGGATTAAAACTGTGTTAAGAATAACTGGAATGCTCAAAGGTCACTGAATTAATGTGTCATTATTGAAATGCTACATTATTGAAAGAATATGGTAGGATTTTATAGCTTGAGAATGCCAAGAGACACATTCCCCATTAAAACGTTCCAGAAGATCTCCAAAGAAATAAAACTAACAAACTTTCATCCTTTTCCAACCAGAGCCATGATGTCCACCCGGAGTTATAACTCGTCTTGCTGTGACTTTCCCCAATGTATGGTCTGGACATGCTTCTAAACACAGCAAACAGCCATACCCCCTCCCAATGTCCCCATGGACCAATGGAGCAGGCAGAGAGTGTCTCCAGACACATCTGCCAAATATCCCCTATCAATTAGACCTTCAGGAAGGCTAAGGGGGCTGCCAGCATTGATTGGAGGACGAGGTAGAGGTAGGGGGCAAATAGCTGAACGGTTTTGTTTAATGTTTTATTAATTAGACATAGCCATCTAAATGGTTGGAAACTTCAAATGTCTTTGGCATAAGGTCAGGATCATAAAAGAAATGGACTCAACAAATTAAACTAAGCTTGAATGTTTCCTGTGTCTTCTTGAGTCCAGAGCTGTTTTTGGTACCAGGATTTAAAGGCTCAGCCTCAGCTGAATACCCATCCAGTCCCCTAATGCACCAACTGTAATTGAGATTCTTTATGTCTCTTTCTTTTTTTTGTAAGAGCCTTGGCCTGCTACAAATGTAGTGGCATTGATAAATAACTGTGTTTATTTTAAATAGGACAAGAAGTACACATCTGTCAAAAAAATTTGCTCAGCAAAATAAAACCTCCCTTGACTTCCTTCCCTGCTCCCCTTCTTTTCTCAGTTGGGCAAACAACAGGGCATATTGTTCTTTCAGGTTGAGTTTTCCAAATGGGTTCCCTCTCTTCTGAGAGAGAGAGAGAGAGAGAGAGAGAGAGAGAGAGAGAGAGAGAGAGAGAGAGATTCCTCATCTCAGAAGACCTGAGTTCAAGTTCCACTTTTGGTTCGTATTATCTATATAAACCTGGGCAAGTGACAAGCCCTTAGTGACACACACAACTGTCTAAGACCCTAAATTATAGTGGATAGATGCCTATGTATTAACAGAGTTTTCACATCAGGAATTCCTTGTACTGAAGAAAACACAAGTTCTGGCCTTCCCTCACTCGTGGGGTAGGGGAAGAAAATCTGTGACAGTTTTGCTTGATATCAAAATAGTGCCAAAGGACAGAGAGGGTCAGTCACCATCACAGTTAATAATGGCCCTGTACTTGGAATGGTTTCTTCCCATACTTCCTTGGTTGTAGTCTTACCTATATTTTAAAGCTCAACAAAATGCCACCTCCTCCAGGCAGCCCTTCTTGATTCCCACTGCCAGGAACCACCTCCTCTCTCAGATCTCAAAATGCCCCTTGCTTTTCAGCCCTTGGAAATACTTTCAAATAATATTCTGCATGACAGCCCTCAGGGTGCCTCTTCCCCTTTAGAGTGCAAGGTCCTGAACGGTAGACTTTGTTTTATTCAAACTTTGTATTTCTCCCACCAATTGAGAAAAACTATTATTAATAACCAATAATATGGGGAGATCTTTCTTCTATTATCCTCACTTCAAAAACTTTGTCTCTGAAGGCTGAACTAATTTATTTCTCCATCAGACCTCATTGAACGTTACAAGGAATCTCTAGTCTCTGGTGAATCCCACTCAATCAAGTTGAGGTAGAGGTAGATTCTTTATCTACCTTGTCCAATATTGGGGGAGGTCTGGGAATAGGGATAGTCTATCTGAGCAAGAGTGACATGATGTCACTTTCAGCATGTCACTAGAGTGAGTTCATTTTATAAAGTCCACCTGTCATTAGTTGCTAACCAATCAGAGTTGCTTGCCACCTGGAGGAATACCCCTTTTCAAAGAGCATATAAGGCACAAGCCAATTGCCATGAGAATCTTTGGCATTCGAGAATGCCAATGACCTCTTTTTATTAAAATGCTAGCACTTTCAATAAAATGACATTACCCAGAAATTATGTCTCTAGAAGTTTCTAAATGCCATACAACTTCTGCAGACTTTTGGTTGTCGTAGGTGCTTAATAAATGTTTTATCAAATACAGAGTTGAATGAATGAATATTGATCACCTGGGGATGGTAAAAGTAGAGAATGAATATAAATACTGGACATACAAGCAGGGACATAAAGACAAAGCATGTCTGGACAGAGAATTTCTAGTCCAGAGAGAACCTTGTCTGATGGGAATGTTCAGTGTTTAGCAATTCAGAAAAGGGTTCTTGTTTTTCATTAACTGAGGGTTGGCACCCTTTGTGTTTCAATTTTTATTTGGGAAAATGTCTTTGAAATGTACAAAAGATATTTTCCAACTTTAGCCATGGTTCACATGTCAAGGATCAGTATTTTTTTTTTTTTTACTGTGGGATTGTCTACTATTGCAGATCATTTAGGAGATGATTGTTAAAAGTTACCAGAGTTTCAGAGAGCTTCAATCTTCTGCCCATGGTCACACAGGTAGGCTCCCATGGAAGTGAGATTTAACCCAGCAAGGCTACATCAGAGGTGACATTTGAACCCAGCTTTTCCAGACATCAAGTTCAGCACTCTCTCCACTTCACCACACTTGTTAAATACAAGTCAGGGAGAGAGAGCAATGAAAGTTGTGAGAGATCAGTGAAGACCACATATAGGATGGTGCTTTATGCTATATCTTGGAGGAAGAGATGGCATCCATCTGGCAAAGGCGAGAAGGGAGAGTCTTCTAGATATGGGAGATGGCCAATTCAAAAGCATAGAGATGGAACATGGAGTGACTTGTGTGTGGAATAGAGAAGGTCACTTTGGCTGGATCCCAGAGTGTGGGAAGGGGAGTAACATCCCATATGGTTGGACAGACAGAGGGGGGACAGGTTGTGAAGGGCTTTAAAAGCTAATCAGAGGAGTTTATATTGCATGCTAGTGACAACAGAGAGCAATTGGTGGTTATTGACTAGGGGAGTGATGGGGACAAATCTATGGTTAAGGAAAATTGCATCAGCAGCTATGTCAAGGAAGGACTGGCATTGAAGAGACAAGACAGGGACACCAGCGAAGAGACCATTACAATAATCTAGGTGAGACATGATGCAATATGAGGGGAAAAGGAATGGTTTGGGTGTGAAGGAGACTGTAGCCTAAAGGGCTAAAGACTATAATCTTAACAATTTAATTTAATTCAACAGTCTTGTATTAAACACCTATTTCAATAGCTAGAGTTTTGTCTTGGGTGCTGGGGATACTATGATAAAAGTGACAAGTCTCATGGGATTTGCCTCTTTTAGAGTATGTGGCACTGAGTGTGGCAAATTATGTCAGCAACAATGATGATCAAGAGCCAGTACCCACAGAAACTCACAGATTTGGGAAGAAAGGAGCTTGTTTATCTTAAGGCAGCATAGAATTATGAGCTTTCATTACTAAGGTATACAGAATCAGAACCTCAGAGATGAAAGGGACCTCAACGTTCCTCTAATGCAATCTGTCCCTCAAACAGGGATCTTGTCTCAACTATCCCCATTGAGTAGTCATCCAGTCTGCACTTAAAAACCTCCAGACATAGGAGGCACTGCCATCTTGTGAAAGTAAAGTCTGTCCTTTGTAACATGGGGAGAGTAAGAGTCAGAGTAATAGACTGTGTCCTGGGGATCATCTAGTCTTATTTCATCTGCATATGAGTAAACAACATGGTAAAATAGAAGGTTAAAACAGGAACTCTTCACCTTTAACGTGTCATGGACTCCTTGGACAGCCTGGGGAATCCTATAGAACCCTTCTCAGGGCAATGCTTTTCAATTAATAAAGATCAAATACAAAGGATTACAAAGGAAACCAATGTTAAAAAAAAAAAGTTTATGAAACCCAGATTAAAAATCCTTGTCCTAGAGGACCTAGATTAAATTTTTGCCCCTGATGTTCAATATCTATGTGATCTTGTGAAAGTGAGTTAACTTGCCCAGGTCTAAGTTAACCTCATCTGTAACAACATCACCACCAAAAGTACCAGAAACAGCAACAATGCCATTTATGTAAAGCCTTAAATATTAAATCAATCTATCCTTACAACAACCCTTGGAGGTAGGTACAATAATTATCACCATTTCACAGAGGAGCAAAGTAAGGCTGAGGGAGATCGAATGATTTGAGTCACATGACTAGTGAGTATCTGAAGCCAGATTGTAACTCAGGTCTCCTTGACTCCAAGACCTGCAGTCTATCCACTGTGATACCTGCTTTTACGTGCCCCATTGGCATCTGAGCTTCCTTCCAGCTTCATGTCTATGGGCTTCTGATCTCATGCTGAGATCCAGGTGAAGGGATTTCCTCAAATTCACACAGTTTGTAAACAACACAGCTTGAACTTGAATTTGGTCATGACCAAGTTAAAAGAGGGAGGAATATTTAGCCTAAAGGAGAGAAGACTAAATGATGATGTCATGGCTGACTTCAACAATGCTAAGGAATTTCAGGTGGGAGGAAAGAAGAGGATCAGGCTTGTTTGATCCCAGGTGAGAGATCTAGAAATAATGAGTAGAAATCAAAAAGAGACATCATAATCAGGTAGTTACAGAATTTGAGAGTTGGACAAGGACCTTGGAGGCCATCACATATGATGTCCTTGAATGAAAATTTCCTCCATGGTGTACTGGACAAGTAGCTATCTAGACTTTGCTTGAAGATTTTCAGTGAGTCACAGAAAACTGATAGTATTACTGGTTACTCTAATTTACCTTACCAGAGAAGAAAAGACACTACCATCCTGCTCATTTGGGCCCTTTAGAATCAAAAATGTGACCTGAAGAGGAAGGACATGGTTGCCTCCACAACTGTCCCTCAGTTGTGACAGGTCCCTTGACCTTCCACGGAGAGGGTTCAGCCATGCAGCTCTAAAACAGATAATGGATTCAGTTAGATGGGTGTTTAATACATCCAATCACAGAATTTTGGAGTTAAAAGGTATTTCAGATACTATTTAGCCCATTTTGAACCAGAAAAGGAAAACCCTTTACTAAGTCTTCAACAGGTTTGGTCCCGAGAGATCAGGGTTATTTTAGGGGCAAAATAGTTTGGAAGATTTGATCCAAATAATCAGTGACAAAACTAACCCCCTGGAGGAGGGAGAGGTGGCTTATACAGTCAACCCTCACTAATGAAATTCTTTCATACACATCTAGTATATTCATCCCTAAAGTTTTGGGAAATTGGAATTGAAAAGGTCAACATACTCATTTTGCAGTTGATAAACTTAGATGGACTTTCCTTTGGGGATAGGAATATCTAGATAATATTCTCCCATCTAGGTTTCCATTCCTCTTCCCATTGTCTCCCGCCCTCCAAGAAAAGAACACAAACAAACAAAAAAAGAACTAAGTCTTTCTGTTCCTTGCCACCATTAAAAAAAAGTTCCTTGCTCCAGCATTTTTACATTTTGCAAGGAGTGCTCAATATCATTGATTTAATGATTAATTCATTATGTTCCCCCCTTAAAAGCCCAGCATCAATTTCGAGTAGAGAATCTTCCTGCAATTTGGGGAAACAAAACCTATTGCTGACATCAATTATTTAAAGGGCAAGAACAAATAAATCTAAAAATAAAACCTTAGCTAATATTAAGAATGCCTGGTAGGGAGTAGGGTATGGGGGGAGACCTAGGAGAGGAATAAGATGCGGAAGACTCCGGAATATTTTTGACTTTGCAGACCAAATAGAAAGACAATTCAGAAAATAGATCAAATCATTTCAGTGCAGTGGGGCTTGTCTGCTAGGCTGTTTATCCCCATCTTACCACCACTCCCCCGCAACCAGACCCAAAGCCAACAATAGCCTGCAGAAGCATAGCTGACTGCTGGAGGTCAAGGTCTCCTCCAACCACCACCAGACCACAATCCAGTTGGCACAAAGGAGGTCAAAGAGTGCTAATGAACTGCAAAAGAAGGGAGAGGGGTGGGGGGAGGATGGTGGTGGTAGAAATTCACTGAAGGATTGGGACCTTAGCAATCTCAGAGGCAGAAGAAGGCTCTGGCCACATGGTGTCACCCTTGATGCATAGTTGGGACAGTCCATGACCTTCTCTATGGCAGCAGGAAATGGGTTTTGGCTTCCCTCACTCCCTTCTATTCATTCACTACAGTGAACTCGCTGTGCTTCAGAAAGCTGGCTGATGGCTTTAAGTCCTGTCTCTAGGCACATAGCTCCAGGTTTAGGAAGAGTGCCCAGAAAGTGTGGGTTGGAAGCCTCCCCAAGTGTGGGTGGGTGTGCTCAGCTGAAGGAAACAGGAATCATTGCAATTTTTATTTTTTTCCCCAATCTTCTCCAGAAAACCATCAACCTGAGTTGGGTGGCTCATCATCCACTGGCCCAGGGTGGCATTTCCCTTGGCAAAGAACCATCTCCTGCTTTTGGGCTTGCTCAGAGAGAAGCTTATCATTAGGAACATCTGTCTCCATAGCCTTAAAAATTTGCTGCACCTTCACCTTCTGCAGACATGGGTATGTGTGTGCATGCATGTGTGTGTGCATAGATATGTGCGTGTGTGTGTGTGTGTGTGTGTGTGTGGTCAGAGGCTTGACAAGGTATTTTAATGCCCTTAGCACAGTGTAAAAATTGCTTCCTCCTCTTGTGAAAAACATACCTTTGTGTGTCCTCTGACAATATATTCACATCCTTTCCCTCTGTAACAACCTGCCTAACCTGGACATATTAGAAATCAAGGGCCACTTATCATCATTGATCTAGAGTTGGAAGGAACCTTGGGGATCATCTAGCCCAAACTCTTTATTTTACAGAGGAGGAAACTGAGATCCTGACGATTAAGTGACTTGGATACAGTCCCATAGGTAGGAAGCATAAGAAACAGGATTTGAACCCTGATCTTTTAAATCCAGAGCCCGTATTACAGCATCGTACCTGACCCATTGGTTACATCCCCTGATTTTTCAAGTCAGTCAAATCATAAAATAAATTCCAGTTTGACTTGGAAAGCAGAACCTTCTCGATTTAGAAGATGTGTACTCATAAACCTAGATCATCAGGAATCCAAGACTCTACTATACCACATTGCTTTTTATTCACCATCTTTTTTTCTGAAATATAAGATGGAGAGGAACACCTAGTTAGAAATCCATCTGAAGAGCGTCTGGGTTTTTTAGTGGACTAGAAATTCAGTGTGAATCAAAAGTGTAATGTGTTAGCCAAAGTAGCTAATTGAGTTTTAGGCTGCATTAAAAGAGGGAGAGTGTTTAGAATAAGAAATGTGAGCACTTATCCCTGACTAAACTCCATTAGGAGATTTGTCTTCAGTTCTGAGGACCATAGTTTAGAAATGAAGTGGATACTTTGGAAAGTATCTCCTAGAAGGTAACCAACATGGTAAAAGGCCTCGAGATGACATCATAGGAGAATCATTTGAAGCAACTGAAGGTCAGGAGTCTAGAAACTTTGGCAGAGACATGAGAGTTAGTTACTTATGTTTGCAGAATTGCCATGTGAATGACCAGTTCAGCTTCTGGAGTTATCCCAGAGTGGAATGGGCTTCCATGGGAGATGGTGGGCACTCTCTCATTGTACAGCTTCAATAAAAGCTGGATAACCATTTATCAGGTATTTAAAAGGAATTCTTGTGCAGACCTGAGCTGGACTAGAGGACCTCTTTGGTCTTTTCCAGCTGTGAAGTTCTGTGATGCTGGAATGGGATTCTGTTTCCCCATTCTCTGCTCTACATCTAATTCTTCATTATTGACTCAACAAGCATTTATTAAATATATCCTATATGTAAAGTCATTGTTCTAGGTGCTGGGGACACAAGTACAAAAGTAAGACAAGAGAAGAGATCAGGATGCAGAATAGCTTTCAGAAATTTGAAACAGGAGCAGAAATGAAAGGATAGGAGAGTGTGGGCAAATAGGAGAAATTCAGACTTGAAAGTCATAGAGATGGAAGAGTTTGGGTTGATAGTGAGGGCCTACCTCCCTTTGTAGGTAGCTGAGATGAAGTGGAGATAAACTATAGGAGTTGAGGAAGGCCATCATAGCAAGATGGGTAAGTAAACAAATAAATATTAAGTACTTACTATGTGCCAGGTACTGTGCTACACTCTGGGGGTATAAATGCAGGCAGAAATAAAGACAGTCCCTGCCTTCAAGGAGCTTACATTCTAACGGAGAAAGACAATGTCTCAAAAAGGAATGAAAATCTGGAGTGGAGGAGTTGAAGAAAATAACTAAATAAGAGCATAAAGGAGAAATCTAGAGAGTTAGCAGTACAAGTGGGAACTGGATGTTCAATGGGGCATCCTCATAGATACTGGAATTCCTCCAAAATCTAGGCTTAGGATGGAGATAAAGCTCAGGAATCAGCTACTGAATTCCTTCAAAAAAGAAGGAAGTTCTCTTGGGTGCTGGATGATATCAATCATAAGTGGCTACAAAGATTACTTAATGCTGGCAGATGAAGTGATTATTAGAGGGTCAATGACTGGAGGGAGAGCCTTAAGGTAGGAGCAAAGAGTCTGCCATGCCCTCCTCTTGGCCTGAGATGTCAAAGGAACATGGGAGAAGTTAGGTATTGTAGATTCTTCTCCATCATCCATGATACCAAGAGAGACAGTGTGGTGTAGGGGAAAGGATGCCAAATGTGGAATCAGGAACGTCTGTATTCAAACCCTGATTCTGGCACTCATTAATTATGTGACCACGACAAGTCTTAGTTTCTTTATCAGTACATTCAGACGATAATCTTTAAACTTTGCCTCACAAGGTTGCTGTGGGGGTGAAATGAGAAAATATACGTAAACTACTTAGCAAACTACAAAATGCCATCTAAATGTCAGCTATTATTATTATTAATCAATGTATTTCCAATCTACCAGCTTGGCACCCAATATGCTCTTTGCAGAAGTGATAGTGCCACTTAAGGAGATGACTTTGGGAAGAGTGCTTGGACCCGACCCAGTGCACAGAGGAGAAATCTCTGAAATCACAGCACAATTTCGAAAGGATATAAGCATCCACTTTCAAGATATCCAAGATGAGAATAAACTAAATGATAGGGAAAACAAATGAACAATGTCATATTACAAAAACAAAATTAAAAATGAGGCAGATGGACTTGAGAATATAAGCAGTCACTCACCGTTCGGAAATATTTATGAGAATTGTCTTTGCGTTCCTCAACAATGCGCATCTGTCAATGAGCATCAATTATGCACCTACTAATGCCAGGCACTGTGCTAGAAACTGAGGCTACAAGCACCATCGTGAGATAATTTCTGTTCATAAGCAGCTTATGTTCTATCTGATTAGATAACATGTGCATGTATAGCAACGTATAAGATGCTAAAGTCCTAGCAATACTAGAAACTGATTTAGTATGGCAAAACTCCCCTCTATCAAGGAATATCCCCTGCATTTGCTAAGAGCATATTAAATGCCTTGATAGATGGACTTACGGTGAAAATTTGTTCAATTCTCCTTTGGTTAAGCAACGAATTACATCAAATCAGCTATAAAACAGGGAGACACACGCTGTCCAAATAGTTTTACCACTGGTAGGGAGGACCTTCTAAGCCTAACCCAAATGAAAGGAAGATTCCCTAAGGAAGGCAAGGCCCTCCATAGGCTATCAGTTGAGAATGACAATGTGCTGATTAAGGCACACCTCTAGAATGATACTTTGACTCTTCAGTGAGATGAAGGACCACTGAAAAGAGAATGCCCAAACAATCCACTCTGGAAAATCCAAGTGGATGAAGAATTATAGATTACAAGATTTATTTTTGCTTTTTCAGATGGGTAGTATATTGAATTATTCCAACAGCATAAGCACTCTGGATGGGTATTGTGAATGGAGAATGGCCCCGGTACAGAAATGAATTCAAGGAAAAGAGTGAGCAAGGTGGTATTTGGAAAACCACACCACTTTCATTGACTTCAAACTACTTAATGGTTTAAACTATCATCTTTTTAACACTGATATCCTTCCAGAAATAATGTGTAACTTAAGTCATACAATACCACAGCTTCCAAAGATTAAGATTGTGAACTCTCCAAAGTGCAATGAAAAAATAAGAATTTATAGAACAAAGCACTTTACAAATATCATACCATCTAATCCTCACAGAAGCCTTGGTAGAGGCTCTTAATCTCTCCATTTTACAAAGAAGGAAATTTATAAGACAGAGGTTATGTGGCTTGCTCAGAGTTACACAGTAAGTATCTGATTGAACTCAAGTCTCCCTGATTCCAGGGCCAGCCCTCTCTCCATTGTAGCACCAAGATACATTATGGGCACCCACTGTAAAATATTTCAAGATACAGGATTTTTTTAAGTTCTGAACTGAACCATGTTGCTAGACAAAAGGGTCAAAGAAGGGTCTTAGAGGCATCATGGCCCCTTTGACATGGAAATTCAGGCCTGAATCCTGTCTTATTAGCAATCAGAGCATGGGCAAAATATATAACCTATCTAGTGCTCAGTTTTCTCTTATCTCCACTACTTCTAGTACCTTACCCAAAGGTGTTAAGATCACATTAGGAAATACATCTAATAATAGCAAACACTAATACAGTGCTTTAAAGTTTGCACATCACTGTATAAATATTGTCCATTTGATCCCTTGTTACAACCCTGGGAGGTAGGTGCTATTGTTATCCTTATTTTACAGTTGAGGAAAATGAGGCATACAGATGTTAAATGACTTGCCCAAAGTGACACATCTAGTGGGTGACTAAGGCTGAATTTGAATTCAGGTCTTCCTGAATGTAGGCCAAGGACTCAATCCAGTACGCTGCCTCTAGAGGTTGGAATCTATCCATGTCTGTCCATCTTGTTCAACTCAGGTGCTTGTCTTTTCTAAAAATCTGACCTGTGGACCCACCCACCATTCTAGGAGCCCTCCTATTTTTCTCTTAATTTTGAGTGGATGAGATGCAGCATATATCAGTCCAGTAGTAATTTCAGTCTTGCTGAATGGCTGACCTGTTTTTCTGACATACATTTCTCTGGTGACATCCTTTACACTCTCTTGCATAATTTCTCGTTTCAACATATTGCAGCCAGCTCACACCTACCACACAAGCAAGATTGCACCTCAGACCACATCCTTACAGGCATACACCAAAATGAATGGAAAATTCAAGCTCCCACTGGGTTTATTGTTCATGTCTATTGAATAAAGGATTTAGTTTGGTCAAATATGACATAATCTCTCCTCCAAATAGATGTCTTCCATCCTGGGGGCTTTGAAATGTCAATTAGGACCAAGGTCAAGGGGTCAATGCCACCACCTTGACCTCTTCCTGTTTAAAAAGTCCCCAACTAAAAGCACTGATGCCTGTGACTGTGAAGGCAGGCATTATGACTCCTCCCTTCCCCTTCAGCCCCATGCATGGTGTTGATAAGCTAATTACCCAGCTAACTACAGGGAGAGAACTTGGTAGCAGGAACACATGTAACTGTGTAATTATCAAGGGTTCCAGGAGTCACTGTGTAATTATCACGTAGTTTTCATGAAACAACATGTGTTTGCCTGTAAATATACAATTAAATGGTGTCACCACCGTTAACTACTAAAGAGAACCAGCATCTGGTAACTATAGGGCCAGCTGTGGGGCCTTAGCATCAAACTTTTCCTTAAAGAAGATAAAGTTTTCTGGAGAGCCCCCAGTCACTGGAAAGACCCCAGAAGTGCCTTTGGATTTCTTCAACCAAATCACTTTTTAGTCTTAATGTAAGACATTGGGACAGACATTCCTTATGACTCATTTAGGAAAGGAAGTGAATAGTGACCTGGGCTTGGAATCAGGAAGACTTGGTTTCAGAATCTTCCTTGGCCATGCTCTGGACAAGAATTTTAGCTTCTCATTGTCCCAGTCAGCTATCTAAGACAGAAGAGAGACAAGTTACTACCACATCAATCAGGGAGAATTTTCTAATCAGGTGCTCCTTATACCAATGACTTCATTAGTCTGAAGCATTCTTCAACCTTCCCCCTGAACCTTTTACATCCCCCTCCCCTGAAAAGTGTTAGTGTGCATGATTTATTAAAACACTAAAGTATGTTGATAGGGTATAAACAATCGTATCCTCAGGTATCTACTAAGTAGTGACCATTATGCTAGGGAATAGAAATAGACAATTTCGCCATTGTAACCCATGAACCATTCTCCCTAGAAACTACATTCTAAGATTTACAATGCATTCAATTTTTAGCCCAGCATCTTTAGCCTTATTTAATGTTAGCGCTCCAAGGGCCCTTAAATATAGATTCATAGATTTATTGATTCATAGAATTTTAGTACTAGAAGAGACTTTAGAGAGAACCAAAGCCAAGCCTCTCATTTTACAGAAAAAGACAAATTTGCAGAATATAAGTTAGGGAGGGCTTCAGAAGCCACCTAGTGGGACCAGTCTGCACACAGTAATTTCTTAAATACTACAGAATGTAATGTCCTTGAAGACAAGGACTATTTCCACTTTTTGTATCTATATCTTCTACCCTGAGCACATTTTAGTATAGGACCACCAACTTAGAGTGAGAAAAATGTCAGTGACCCTGTGGTCTGAAATCCTCATTTTACAGATGAGGAAATTGAGAGTGAGAGACTAAATGATTCGTCCAAGGTCAACAGCAGAAGAGAGATTTGAACTCAGATCTTCACAGAATCACTGAATCCAGCGCTGGAAGGTGCCTCAGCATTGATTCCATCCCTCTCGTGTTAGTACCTCCTTCTCTAAGAAGTTACTTATTCTTCCTATTGCCTCTGAAGAGGACTTGATAGATCACTCTCTATTTCTCCTTGCCATCACTGTAACTTTCCAAAATACAAAATAAAACCAAAGCAGACTCTTTTTCTAGGGCACATCTCCCCTATATGTGTGGAGGGTACTACCAATCACCATGGTTCATGACCTCAGTGTCATCTTGTTTTCCTTATCCCCATCCCCCAAACTTCCAATCCAGTCTTTTTCCGTGGCCTGTCATTGGTTCTCCCTTCATACCATCTCTTGTCTATGCCCTTGTCTCCTGCTACTGCCTTCGCTTCAGTGCTTGTTCTCATCCCATCAAGTCTGGTCTGCTGCAGTAGCCTGCTGACTGGTCCCTCTGCCATTCTCCTCTCAGCTCTCAAAATGACCTTCCTAAAGTGCACTTTGGAACAGATCAGCTCTTCATGCCATAAACCTCAGTGCTTCTTAATTACTTCCATAATCAAAGATTCTCCTTGCCTTTTAAACCCTTCACATTCTACTTTTCCATTTTCCATTTTAATTCCCTCCTCCCAATGTGTGAAGCAATGACGCTGGTTTCTTTGCTGTTCCTTCCCCAAGACTCTCCATCTCCTGACTGGACACTTTCACTGGTTGTCTCCCAACCCAAGAATCTGTTCTTTTCTCCTCTCCACTTCCTGGCTTCCCCAGCTTCCTTTAAGCCCAAGCTTCTGCAATAAGCCTTTCCTGTGGTGAGCCCTAGAATTCTCTCTCTCTCCTGATCATCTCCAACTTATCCCAAATTTATCTTGCTCGTACATAATTATCAGCAAGTTGTGTTTCCCATTAGATGATAAGTTCCTTACTACCTGTGAGGTAGGTGCTATTATTACACCCATTTTACAGATGGGGAAACTGAGGTGTACAGAGATTTGTTTTATTTTTGGCCAGTTATATTTGCTCAGGGTCACATAGCTAGTGTCTGAAGCCAGATTTAAATTTAGGTCTTCCTTACTCCAAGTATATATAATATATGTTTGTGGGTATATATGTATATGTACTGAATATGTACATATGTATATGTATTGTATATATATATGTGTGTATGTATGTGTATATGTATATTTGTATGCACACATAGATAGATAGATAGATAGATAGATAGATAGATAGATAGATTGATAGATAGATAGATAGATAGATAGATGATAGATAGATATCTTTTATTTGCTTTGCAGTTAGATGACATAGTAGAAAGAGTGCTAGACTTAGTCAGGAAGACCTGAATGCAAATCCTACCTCTGACTCTTACTAGCTGTTAACCTCAGGCAAGTCACTTAACTTGTTTCCTCAGTTTCCTTATCTGTGAAATAGGGATAATAATAGCACCTACCTCTCAGAATTGTTGTGAGGTTCAAGTAAGATTATCCCTGTAGAACACTTTGCAAACATCAAGGTACTACAGAAACATTATTTATTATTTATCATTAATAATTGCTATTAATTTTTATTAACACACACTTATAACTTGTTGATTTGACCAGAAATTTCTTATAGCTATAAATTATTGATTGACTCCCATACTCCTCCTTTCCTATATAGTATCTTGACTAAAGCCCTCCTCCAGTGCCATTATGTTGTACAGGTGACCTTTTCTTTAACTTTCTTTTTAATTTATAGAATAAAACAAGCATTTCCATAGAACAGCAGTATAAAAAAGGTAATTACAAACGAAACTGCACATCTACTATGTACAACTTACTATTGCTTTCAAATATATAACAAAATTATTATGTAAATTTCCTTTTTTTCTTCCCTCCCCCCTCCCACCCTAGAGATGGCTACCACAGGTATTAAAGATCATGCTAGTGGACCCCCATGCACTGACAGGTCTTATCAAGCTAGGAAGTATTCATTCATTGGCTGGATATCATAAAGACCACAGTTTTTGCAGGCTGAGGATGAGCCTTACTAAGTACAAAGGCTCAGTCCTATTTCCAAAGGGCAGTGAATTTTTCATGATACCAGCTCTTGAGGCCTCTGGTTGGATGAGGTGAGAGGGCAATTCCTACGTGGATGAGATCACAAAACCTTGAAACCCAGGAGTCAAGCATGATTCCCATTCCCTCCACACACTCCCAGCACTTAGGAAAGTGCCTTTTAGTGAACGATAAATGTTTGTTGATTGATTAGTTCCAAAGAGTCTGAAGTGACAAGTGATAAATAAAGGCTTATATACAGGCTAATGGAAGGAGGCCAGAGGACAACACAGATCCCTCAATCAGGGGGTTCTCCCCATGTCGAAGTCACCTCTATTTAAAAATAACACTGATTTCTTTTGTACTCATATCACTTTACCATTCAAGTGTATCTTTCTCCTTTCCCCTATTCACTGAGACATCCTTTGCAAGAAAGAATAAAAAAAAATAATTTAGTGAAACTAACCAACATATCAACATATCAATTCATGTGTGACAATACCTGCAATGTTCTACATACACAGTCATCTAGCTCTGCTAAAAGGCAATAGATGTGCTTCTTATAACTCTTTTCTAGGTCCAAGATTGTCAATTATAATTGTATAGCATGACGGGGGTGATAATGGTTCAATTTTTCAACTAACAAGCATTTTTTTAAGTATCAACTCTGTATCAGGTACTTTGCTGGGTACAAGGGAGTCAACTACCAAACTGAAACTGTCCCTGCCCTCAAGTCCATGAAGAAGAAACTTAATCTCACTGAGCCTCCATTTCTCTTTAAAATGAAGGTTAAGAGCCATCTATTAATTTGGTGATGGAATCAATCAATCAGCAATTAAAACAAGCATTTATTAAGCACCCACAGTATGTTGTATACTGTACTAAGAACCAGGATTAAAAAGACAAAGATAGAAACAATCCCTATTCCCAAAGAGTTTGTGGTATTCATCCTTTGTTTTTGAAGAAGACCATGACATCAGAGAAATGATGACATGACTTGCACTTGACTTGGTTTTGAGTGAGGGAGGGCTGTGCAGGTCACCAGCCTCACTTCTCCTCCAGAGCCATCTGGATCCAGTGACCAGATATTCATCAGGATGACTGGAGATGGCCCAGGATGCACTGGGAGACCTTGGCCTTTTCAGGCTAGGTCTTTTGACCTACTCACTTAGAGGAAGGTAACACTCATCTACTGAATAGGCCTCTTTAAGAAGTAGTTACTGAATGGCTCTTTTAATGATCCAAAGAAAAAATATTTAAATCAATCTGTTTGTTGGGGAAAGAGAAACTGTTACTATTGATAATCACTCTACGGGAGCCATTAAGTGAATCTGGAGCAGGGACCTAATGCTGCCCAACCTATGGGTTTCAGAGTGCACAGATGAGGAAATAAAATTTTGAAAACACATTTACTCCTTTTAAAAATTATTTTTTTCATTTAACAAAAATCTGTTTTTCTCTTTGTCCCACCTACATCCTTCATTTTGGGGGGTGGAAGGGAGAAGAGAAACTCTTGTGATAAATAAGTTTAATCAAGAAAACAAATTTCCATATTGGTTGGAAATAGCATGTCCCAAAATGGTCTTCCCATTCTGCTACCTGTGTTCATTATCTGATAGGAAATGAGTTGCATGCTTCGTCCTCAGTCCTCTGGAATCCTACTTTTTCATTATATAGATCCGAGATTTTAAGTCTTTCAAAGAAGTCTCCCACATGTAGTTACTACAAAAATTGTTCTCCCAGTCTACGCACTTAACTTTGCGTCAGTTCATATAAGTGTCTCCATGTCTCAAATTAGAGTATCATCATAAGCAATGATTCATTTCTAAGGTAAGAGATGAAACTAAAAGAAAACAAAAAACCAAAACCTTTCTGTAAGGTGGACCTTTAACATTCCTTAGGCAATCATCCCACAGTCCCAGAATTGTCCAACATTAGAATAAGAGCTCCTTGGAGGTAGGCCTTTTTTTGCCTTATTTTTATGCTCAATCCTTTTGTCCCCAGTACCTGACACATAGTAGGCACTTAATAAGTGCTTGCTAATTTGACTTGATATTGTTTCAATCATTGTGTATATTTTTATTTTAAATCTGCTTACTTTCCTCTGCTTTAGGTCATACAGATCTTCCCATGTTCCTCTGCATTCTTTACATTTTTCATTTTTTTATTGCCCAATATTTCATTATTCTTATAAACCAGAGTTTATTCACTCATTCCCTCAATTGGTGCCAATACTTGGATTTTATAAAGGTGAAAATTAAGTCCCCACGAAGTAAAGTAATTTAGCTAAGGTCACTAGTAAGCAATCTGGTAGGTAGTTCAGCTGAGATTTAAATCTAAATCAGTTGAGTCCAGATCCCAAGCTCTTTACATTCCTAAGTCTTGCTGCTTTTCCTTCTGGGGAACCTCTACATTAGTGATTTTGACGAAAAAAATGGCATCTTCAGAATGACACCCTCTTTGGATTCTCAGAGCACCCATTGCCCTCAATCTGGTAGGTGACAGTGAAACTCAGCATGCTGATTAATGGAGACAAGGGATAAGGAAGGAATCACCCATCCCTGAAATGAATTCAGTTCCAGGGAAGCAAATTCTTCACTGCAGAGAGAGCCCCAGCTCCCATATTTAGAGAAGGAAGTGAAGGAAACACACATACAACACCGTGTCCAATTGAGATTGCAAGGAGAATTTAGGACAGGAGAATGTAATTACCCCCACTGGAAGCGGGCCAGAGTATGAGGCTTAGAAACCCCTATGTTACCCAGAAAGACAGAAGTTTCGGTAATTCATTATAACAACCACACTCTTCCTCTCAGCCCCCTCCCAACCTCCCTAATTCAGCTCCCAAATAATGAATTCCATATGGTGGATCCTTGAAGAAATAGAGTCTTCAGAATGCCCTCTCCTCTCTAAACTGTCTTATTTGAAGTACCCCCACAAAGCATTTATCTCAGGATGCTCGTATTGCTTGGGAGCATGGAATCTTAGATTCAGAACAAGAAGGGCCTTTGCAATCCATCTAGATCAAGTCTATTATTTTACAGGGGAAGAAACTGAGGGTTCTGAAGGTTTAGTGACTTGTCTAATGGCATGGGGTCTGGTAGGACATGTCATGACGTTTTCTGATGCCACATCCACGGTACTATGCTGTCTCCCCAGATTTTAGCAGTTGCTGGACAAATACCCATTCCAATGGTCCGGGAGGATTTGACTTATTCCCTGCCTTCCTAATCAAAAAATGGTCATGGAGAAGGGGGGCAAAAGTTCAGTTCTGTTGGATGCGCAAACAGTGCTGTGCCTCTGTCTCCTTTCTTGAAATACAGCCCATGGTGCTATTTTTATGCCATTGCGGGAGCAGTAAAGGCCGATATGGAAAGAGGAATGCAAAACCATCCTTCAGCAGAGAAGAGAGAGTTTTAAAATGCAAGGCTGGAAGGAAGAACTGTCCCCCTGACATTAGACTTGGAGAGGATATCTTATATTACAACACTGTTTGTGCATTGCATTGGAAGTGCTGACGTTTAAATTGTCTAAGACGGTCCAGCTGGATGCATCTGATACCCAAACCATACCAGAATGAGGTAAACCATTCAATACCAATGTTTCTGTTAATTTCTCAAACTTACAAGCAGATAACCAAAGAGGATGAGTAAGAAGTCATGGAGACCAAGCAGAGCATCTCACAGAACAAGAGGATCTGAGAGTTGGGAGAGACACCATTAGCCAGCCATCTAATCCATCTCATGCATGAAGGGAATTCCCACTCTAGCATCCCCAGCCTTCCTTTCCCTCCAGGAAAAGGAAGTCATCAACATTACCTTGAAAGATACCCTGGTCCACTTTTGGACAACTATAATGGGGAGGACTATCTTATCTCCTGACCCTCAGCATAAATTTACCTTTTTGTCCCTCTTTCTCTCCTTCATACTCTTGGTTTGGCCCTCTGGAGGCAAGCAGTACAAATATAATCTCTCTCCTCCATGGCAGTCCTTCAAATACCTGAAGACATCTTCTATCCTCCTCTTCTCCAGTTTCTCCAGGTTAAACATCTCTAATCATTGAAGTGATTCACATAAAACTATAGAGTAGAAGGTGTTTTACAGATCAATCTACTCCAACCCCCTCATTTGGTAAAGGAGGAAATGGAGGCTTCAGAAGAACCAGTGACCTTCTCAAGTACAGAAAGGTGGCACAGGGAGGAAAAACTGGGATTTGAATCCAGATCTTCTGACTTGAGAATTAAATCACGGGGTCTTTGAGTATGAAGGGCTTTTAAAGGCCATCTAGTACAAATTTTTTTTAAGGTTAAGTAACTTACCCAGGGTTAGCAGAGAATAAATGACTGAGCTTACATTTGCCAAGGTCCTAGGACTTTAATTCTAATCTAGTTTTCACTGCTGCCTTTTAGTTATGGAATTCCAGGACACTGGAGCTAGAAGAAGGTCATGGCCTCATCTTGTCTCTATCTCCTTTATTTTATAACTCGGAACTTATGAATTGATATGAATTGGTTGAGATTATACAGTGAATTAGTAGGATAAGTACCTTTATAAAAGTGCAGAAAAGCATTCATAACTCTCAGATATTGCTGGGTTCCTACAACTGTTCCCAAACTCCAGGACTTAATGGCTAGGACTCACATCCAACCCTCATCACCTCACTGGTAACAGCTGCAAATGGCTGGGGGGAGAGATTTCAGTCCTCAGCTCCTTCCTCTGCTAAGAACCTAGCACCCTCTCCCACCCCCAAAAACACTAAGTCTGAACAATACTCAAGGGTGTAGGGACATTTTAGCAGAAGCTCATAGAATACCCAGTTGGAAGAAAAGAAGAAGATAGATGGTTCTCTCCAGGGAAGTGGCTTCTAAGTTCATCAGGAGGTCAAGATAATCAATGCTCCCCTATCCTAAAACAGCATAAGGAGCTTCCCATGGGCAAATCTTAATATTCAGAAACAGCTGGAGGGGAAGAGAACAAGTGTATGGAATATGAGCAGCTAGAAAAGTTTGGGAGCTGGGAGGACCTTCAAAGGTCATGGAGTCCAACCCCCATGTCCTACAGAAGAGGCAACAGAAGACCTGGGAGGTTGTTATGGTCAAGGTCACCAGGTAATAATCACACGAATAGCAACTTACATTCACCTGTTAGCACAGCATAACCTGATGGGTCACTTCTAAATGAGGAGTTAGGAAAACCTGGGTTCTTACTCTGCCTGCGACTCTCGTGGGTTAGTCACCCCAAGTATGGTACCTGAGGGAAGCCCCTAATCATACTTTACTTCATCCAAGGCTGAACTCTTTCCTTAGATTCCTCCACTTCTTTCACTTACCTCTACCCTCACCAGCTTCAGCTCTACTTATGTATTTTCTTCCTTTATTAGAATGTAAAGACTTTGAGGCAGGGATTATCTTGCTTACTTTATATTTGAATCTCAGATGCTGCCTAACTCAGTGACTAGTTCTCCTCCTCCTCCTTCTCCTCCTTCTCCTCCTTCTCCTCCTTCTCCTCCTTCTTCTCTCTCTCTCTCTCTCTCTCTCTCTCTCTCTCTCTCTCTCTCTCTCTCTCTCTTTCTCTGTGTGTGTCAATTAATTTGAAATCTCTGAAGCTCAACCTCCTCATCTGTAAAGTGGGGATAATAATAGAACATGGTTGTTATTAGCTTCAAATGAGATAATCTGTGTAAAATTCATCCCAAACTTGAAAATGCTATAGAACTGTCAGTTAGTGTTATTACTGACATGGTTTAATCAGATTTCTTTTCTAATCCCTACCCAGAAAAGGCTGCAATTTTGGATAGGGAGTGATGGGTTGGGGAAGGAAGGATTCAGTTCCACTAATACTTATCACACCCCAACTATTTGCTGTACACTGTGCTAAGTGCCAGGAATATGGCCACTCAAATGGAGAAAAATTCTTGCCCACAAGGAGGCAAGAGGGTGATAGGGTTAGCATGGAATACAATGAAATAAGTAGAAGGGTAAGCTTCGGAATACCTCCCAAGGGAGTCAGCCTTGGGTGAGGTGTTGAAGGGAGGTATTAGGAGGTACTAGGCTCATGAGTGAAAGGATATGGGCAGAGAGTGGGGGAAAAAAATCAGTCATGAAGCAGACATCATGACTAGAGGACCAGGAAGACCTGGATTCAATTACATCTGACAGAGTACACACAATTCTGGCCCCGTATTCTCTACTTCTGATATCTATTCCCCAGTACCATCACTGCCATCTAAGTTGGTTTACAGGCAAACAGCTTTACAGGAATTATGCTCTGGGACAGTAGTTCCCATTTAGGGATTCCCAAATTCTTGAACATTAGTCCCAGGAATTCATGACAAAATTCTTTAGTGGTACTTTAAGGAGTAAATACTTGTAGGATATTATGAATAATGTATTAAATTACCCTGGGTGTCATAACAGATTTTTTGTTATTACTGTTATTGAAAGAACCAAATCAGACCAACCAAACACAAAAGAGTTAGGAAGTAATGCTCTAAGATTTTCACTTAAAAGAGCCTCAATTTCTCCCCTGGACAATTTCCATTTACCCTTTGCACGTTGGTTCCCAACCTGAGAGGAAGGAAAACAGTTTTCTTGCTCATATTAGCAGTGGAAAGAAATGGTAACTGTTATTTTTCACCAGGGATGGAATGGATGGAATTCCAAGTGCTTCCCCAGCACTGGACAGAGACCTGGGTCAGCACTGCTGTCCACTCATCCTATGGTAACTTTGTGCTTTGGGATCTCTTGCAAGTAAAAAGAATAAAGCCAGTGGATGCAGCATTTTATGGAACTGATTTGCTTACTTCTTTCGACTTTCGATTGCCCTCAGTGTTTTCCATCATCCCAGCCATTTACAATATTGCACATAAAAGTAAAAATTTTATTGAACAATAAAAATCCCTCTAATAAAATAAAGGTGGTAAATCCTTCCGACTGGCATCTCAGAGAGCTTTTTCAAAGAAATGAAGCCCATTTAAACAAAACAGCTTGAGATATGAAGTGAGGGCTCTGGTTTTGGGATAATATTTGATCAGAGGAAAGAAAACAGCAGTTCTTATCCCACTTTCTAAACGCAACCACCACCCCTAAAAAATCTCAATGACTTAGAGAGAAGACACAGCAAGGTAAGAGAAGGTGCTAGTGGGTTCAGTGGATCCCACTTCTATACACTTCTATAACTAGTGACTTTCTGCTCATCCTGTTCCCAGCTCTCAGTGACGTCTGGTCAGTGATGGAATTTACAGCATCCTCGGTGACATGCTGCTCTCCATCAATAAGAGGGAAACTACTGGCTTGACAGCAACTTGCTGTGAACAATGGACCAGATTTGCCATTAATAACTATGATGATGGTGATGATAATGATGATAATAATAACAAAAATAACAATTTTAACAGGTTACAGCCCCTCACATCTATCACGGTCACTGTAGCACTTTCCCTTCTTGAAAAATAAGATGTTTAGCTAAAGCTGCTAATTCTTTGAAGCTCCCATCGTTTAATGTCTAACCTTGTTCAGGATAATTATTTCTATCCATTATCCATCATGCTAAAAAATGACAGCTTAGGGACAAAGAGACTTCTCAAGCAAATGTTTTAAAACCGTGCTTTAGGTTGCAGGCACTGGCAAATGTTAATTAAATTATGTAAACGATGACTCTGTGGCAATGCAGTACAAGGGAGGCTAGTGAGCAAAGGGACAATTTAATAACTTTAAAACTATTTCTTTTTCCAAAGGAGAGAGAGAGAGAGAGATTGAGGGGGGGAAGGAAGGAAGGAAGGAAGGAAAGGAGAGAGGGAGAAAGGAAGGGAGAAAGTGGGGGAGGGAAATGAAAGAGAGAAAGAAAGAAAGAAAGAAAGAAAGAAAGAAAGAAAGAAAGAAAGAAAGAAAGAAAGAAAGAAAGAAAGAAAGAAAGAAAGAAAGAAAGAAAGAAATAGAGAAAGAGAGAGAGAGAAAGAAAGAAAGAAAGAAAGAAAGAAAGAAAGAAAGAAAGAAAGAAAGAAAGAAAGAAAGGAAGGAAGGAAGGAAGGAAGGAAGGAAGGAAGGAAGGAAGGGTCAATGCTTTGAGTTTTATTTTGATGTTCTTCCTAAGTCTGGGTACAGTTGAGTTGGTGAGCCCCAGTGTGACAGAGTAGAAAGAGGACTGGACTTGGAGTCCAAGGATGTCCATCCAAATCCTGGCTGCCACTTGCTACCAGGTAATCTTGGGAAAGTCATTCCATTTCTCTCAGCCTCAGTTTCTACCTCCATCAACTGAAAGGGTTGAATGGCATGACCGCTGTAGTTCTCACAACTCTAAAAGTCTATGATCCAAGGTCACTGTCAGTTCTCTCTTTCCAAGTTCTTGAGTAATTTCCAGCATCACACAGCTCTGTGTGCCAACATTCTACACTCTAAAGTCCCTTTTAGCTCTGAAAATAAATGGCTCTGACCTCTATTGACTGGAGCCTTCAGGGAGGTAAGGACCTGTCAATGTAAGTCCACTGCTGGGATTTCATTCACTCATTTGAAAATGTGTATTGAACATCTACTATGTAATCCTTGTACCACCTATGTGTGTGGAAATGAAGGAACTAAAATAACGAATGGTGTTTGGGAGAGAGCATTTCCCTGGGAGTCAAGTGACATGGATTCTTGCCCTGGTTCTGCAAGAAGCAAGGACAAATTTTTTGACAAGCATCAACACCATGATGAATCTTGTTCATTCATGCATTGGTGCTTTCATCAAATCAAGAGATGATATATGTGTGTGTGCGCACACACTCATATATACATATATACATGTATATATACATATATGTATATATATCTCAAGAGAGAGAAGATAGATCTGAAAACATGCAGATAGTACAGGGAGCTCCAAAGGGAGAAATTTCCTGGACCAAAGAAAATTGGTAGTTGCAACCAAAAACTCTTCCAGAATCAGACATGATGAATGGAGTCCTGGACTTGGAATGAGGATGACCTAAGTTCAAATGAAGCCTCTGATATTCATCAGCTGTATGACCCTGGGCTTCAAATCTTAACCACTTAACTTCTGTCTGCCTAAGTTTCTTCAACTGTAAAATGGGGATAATAATAGCACCTACTTTTCAGGGTTGTTCTGAGGATCAAAGGATATAATATTTATTGAACACCTGTCCTGTAGTACGTACCATATAAATTGTAGCTGCTGCTACTACTACTATATAAAGTGTCTGTAAAAGTAAATAAAGAAATTGTGACTTATTTAGAGTCACCCAATCAGTATGTGTCAGAGACAGAACTTGGTGTGTCCTCCTCACTGCAAAACCAACCTTCTACTCACTGTGCCAAAATAGAAAGGTTATTAAAAATAATATACAATAAAGACATGAATTAAAGACAGATTATATGTATGCATGTACATACATTTTAATACACACATGTACATAATTACATATATAATCTATATAAAAAGAGAGACAGAGAAATGACTTGTAGAGAAAGACGAACAGAGAAAGGAAAGGAATACATTTGTATAAAACACCTATATATGGAATCTATGTAGATTCTAAGCTAAATATGCATCCACTGGCTAGTTTCATATCTTTTTAACTCATTCTTCATTAGTAAGCTTTCTATTGAATTGTAAACCTATTAAGGCAAGGAATGCTGTCTTGGGGCAGGTAGTTGGTACAGTGGATAGAACACTGGGTCTGGAGTCAGGAAGATTTGAGTTCAAATCTGCCTTCAGAAACTTACTAGCAATGTGACCCCAGGTAAGTCACTGAACCCTGTTAATCTCAGTTTTCTCATTTGCAAAATAAGCTGGAGAAGGAAAACACAAATCATTCCAATATCTTTTTTTAAAGAAATATTTTATTTCTGAATACTTTCCTCCCTTCTCATATTCAGAATTCTCTCATTTTTAACAAAAAATAAAAAGGGGGGGGGAAATAGCATATCAAGAAAATCAGACAACATATACAGTATTCCATGTACCTTTCATTCAGTCATTTTTCAGTTAAGTTCAACTCATCATGTTTCCATCTGGAGTTTTCTTGGCAAAGATATTGGAGTGGTTTGCCATTTCTCTCTCCAGTTTATTTTACAGATGAGGAAACTGAGGCACAGGCTTAAATGACTTCCCCAGGGTCATGCAGCTAGTCAGTGTCTGAGGCTGGATTTGAACTCATGAAGAGGAGTCTTCCTCATCCCAGACTCAACATTCTATCCACTGTGCCCCCAGCTGTCTTTATTCCTTGTTCATTGTCCCCCACCTTTCCCAAGAACAGAAGGAGGTGCATTTTCTTAATGGTTAAACTTCTTAGTCACTGCAGCTATGTGATGTTTAGTTTAATTTTGCCATCGTTTCCATTTCTATTTTTGCATTCGCTGTGTTCATTGGTCTTCTGGTTCTTTTTAGGTCACTCTCTATCAGTTCATGTAAACATTTCCATATTTCTCTGAATTCTTCATATTCCTTATTTCTTACATGGCAGTGATATTCTATCACATTCGTGTACCAAAATTTGTCTCACCATGCCCTAGTTGTTGGTCATCTATTTCCATCTGGATCTGTGTTACCAGAAAATATAATATTAATAATATCTTATTATCATATATGTAGGACTTCTCTGTCTTTAACCTCTTGGGTCATATATCTAGCACTAATATCTCTGGTGCAAAATATAGCCCAAAGATTCTTTTTTGTTTCATGGATTCTTTTAGCATTTTGGTGAAAACTACAGACCCCTTCTCAAAATACTGCTGGTAAATGCATCAATTAATATACATACATATATATGACTATAAAAAAACCAATATGGTTATCAAAACTGAAATAATTATAAAACATATTTTTGAAAAGTTTACAGGCCCCAGGTTAAGACCCCCTAGAGGTACACTTCAGGCTTTTTTTGTGCTTTTTAGCACAATCCAAAAATTGTTTTCCAGAATTGTTGAACCAATACACAACCAATGCTAATACATGTATTAGCATGCCTAAGTCTATATCACTATGGAGGGTTAGGCAGCAGTTTAGTTTTTGGCCATAGAGCAACATTGTAAAGCAGAAGAACTTTAAATGGGATGCCCATGGGAAAGCTTAATTAATCCAATGTGGAGGCAGTTATTCATTGCTCCTTAAATAGTCACTTATTAAAACACCTTTATGCCAGGGTCAGTTTAGAATAATACAAACGGCACATAGTAACCTCTCTTGCTAATTCCAACCAAGAATCCCAGAACCATTTAATAATCCCAGTGTTAGAAGGGTCCCCAGGGGCCATCTTGTCCAATTTCTTCCTGAATAAAATTTAATTCTATTTAACAATAATAGTTGTTATGTTTGCCAACCACTTCATCTCTTCCATCTCATTTGATTCTCCCAACAGTTCTGTGAGATAAATGTTACATTTACCTCTGTTTTATAGATGAGGAAAGCGAGGCTGAGAGAGGTTAAGCAATTTGCCCAGGATAATACAGTTAGTGGGTACCTGAGGCAAGATTTGGATGGAGCTTTTTCTGACACTAGCACTCTATTCACCATACCTAGATATGTCATACCCACGGAGATGTCAACCAGACTCTTCTCAAAGACCTCATGTGAGGGGGAACTCACTACCTCCTAAGGCAGCCCATTTAGCTTTTGGACAGCTCTAAATCAGGCAGGAAGATTTGTTTCATTCATTATTTTTATTTTTATTTTCCATACATCAAGTCAAAATCTGTCCCTTCACTGTTTCCACCTACTTGTACTCGGGGCTAAAAAAGAGAAATCAGCTCCCTCTTCTATGTGATTTATTTTCAAGTAGCAGGCAATAATCCTGCCCCTTTCAAGCTTTCTTTTTTTTCCAGGGTAAACATCTCAGTACCTTCAGTCTACCACAGGACACCCTGATTCCTATTCTTTTCAGTATTCTGGCCTCCTTCCTCTAGATATTTCCAAAAGAAAGTAGACCCGTCAAAAAGCAATATGTTGTAACTTTTCAGTCACGCCCAACTTTTTTTTTTTAATTTTTTTTTTTATTTAGCTTTTAACATTCATTTTCACAAAATTTTGGGTTACAAATTTTCTCCCCTTTTCTCCCCTCCCCCCCCAAACGCCAAGCATTCTAATTGCCCCTATGGCCAATCTGCTCTCTCTTCTATCATCCCTCTCTGCCCTTGTCTCTGTCTTCTCTTTTGTCCTGTAGGGCCAGATAGCTTTCTATACCCCTTTACCTGTATTTCTTATTTCCTAGTGGTAAGAACATTACAGTTGATCCTAACACTTTGAGTTCCCACTTCTTTAGCTCCCTCCCTCTCCACCCCTTCCCTTTGGAAGGTAAGCAATTCAATATAGGCCAAATCTGTGTAGTTTTGCAAATGACTTCCATAATAGTTGTGTTGTATAGGACTAACTATATTTCCCTCCATCCTATCCTGTCCCCCATTACTTCTATTCTCTTTTGATCCTATCCCTCCCCATGAGTGTTGACCTCAAATTGCACTCTCCTCCCCATGCCCTCCCTTCTATCATCCCCCCCCACTCTGCTTATCCCCTTATCCTCCACTTTCCTGTGTTGTAAGATAGGTTTTCATACCAAAATGAGTAGGCATTTTATTCTTTCGTTTAGTGGAATGTGATGAGAGTAGACTTCATGTTTTTCTCTCACCTCCCCTCTTTATCCCTCCACTAATGAGTCTTTTGCTTGCCTCTTTTATGAGAGATAATTTGCCCCATTCAATTCTCCCTTTCTCCTCCCAATATCTTTCTCTCTCACTGCTTGATTTCATTTTTTTTAAGATATGGTCCCATCCTCTTCAATTCACTCTGTGCACTCTGTCTCTATGTGTGTGTGTGTGTGTGCATGTGTGTGTGTGTAATCCCACCCAGTACCCAGATACTGAAATGTTTCAAGAGTTACAAATATTGTCTTTCCATGTAGGAATGTAAACAGTTCAACTTTAGTAAGTCCCTTATGACTTCTCTTTGCTGTTCACCTTTTCATGGTTCTCTTCATTCTTGTGTTTGGAAGTCAAATTTTCTTTTCAGCTCTGGTCTTTTCATCAAGAATGCTTGAAAATCCTCTATTTCATTGAAAGACCAATTTTTCCCCTGAAGTATTATACTCAGTTTTGCTGGGTAGGTGATTCTTGGTTTTAGTCCTAGTTCCTTTGACTTCTGGAATATCCTATTCCATGCCCTTCGATCCCTTAATGTAGAAGCTGCTAGATCTTGTGTTATCCTGATTGTATTTCCACAATACTTGAATTGTTTCTTTCTAGCTGCTTGCAATATTTTCTCTTTCACCTGGGAGTTCTGGAATTTGGCCACAATGTTCCTAGGAGTTTCTCTTTTTGGATCTCTTTCATGCGGTGTTCTGTGGATTCCTTGAATATTTATTTTGCCCTCTGGTTCTAGAATCTCAGGACAGTTTTCATTGATAATTTCATGAAAGATGATGTCTAGGCTCTTCTTTTGATCATGACTTTCAGGTAGTCCCAAAATTTTTAAATTGTCTCTCCTGGATCTATTTTCAAGGTCAGTTGTTTTTCCAATGAGATATTTCACATTATCTTCCATTTTTCCATTCCTCTGGCTTTGTTCTGCGATTTCTTGCTTTCTCATACAGTCCTTAGCCTCCATCTGTGCCATTCTAATTTTGAAAGAACTATTTTCTTCAGTGAGCTTTTGAATCTCCTTTTCCATTTGGCTAATTCTGCTTTTGAAAGCATTCTTCTCCTCATTGGCTTTTTGAACCTCTTTTGCCAATTGAGTTAGGCTAGTTTTCAAGGTGTTATTTTCTTCAACATTTTTTTGGGTCTCCTTTAGCAGGGAGCTGATTTGCTGTTCATGCTTTGACTTCATGTCTCTCATTTCTCTTCCCAGCTTTTCCTCCACCTCTCTAACTTGATTTTCAAAATTCTTTTTGAGCTCTTCCATGGCCTGAGCCCATTGAGTGGGCTGAGACACAGAAGCCTTGATTTCTGTGTCTTTGCCTGATGGTAAGCATTGTTCTTCCTCATCAGAAAGGAAGGGAGGAAATACCTGTTCACCAAGAAAGTACCCTTCTATAGTCTTATTTCTTTTCCCTTTTCTGGGCATTTTCCCAGCCAGTGACTTGACCTCTGAATATTTTCCTCACACCCACCTCACCTCCTGATCCTCCCAGGCAGTGTTTGGGGTCTGAGATTCAAATGCTGCTTCCAGCCTCAGGGCTTTTGGCTGGGGCAGGGCTGCTATTCAGTGTGAGATTAAATTCAGATGCTCAGGTGAGGGCAGGGCTGCCTCTCAGGCTCAGTTCTCTCAGGGAGTTTATGCACAGACCTTCAACAATGGATCCAGGCTCCTGCCTGCTTGGGGAGCCCTGGTCTGCCACTGCCCCTCAGCTTCTGTCTCCCGAGGGGGCCCGAGCCATGGGGGCACCCCACTCCCCCCTCGACCCGCCAAAGGGACTCTCTCACCGACCCCCGTCACCTGTGGGTGGAGGTACTTGTGCGGCCGCTGGAGATCCCGTCCCTGAAGCCCGCTGGGATCTGTTCCTCTCGGTGCCGCGGCCACGGCAGGGCTGTACTCAGCTCCCAGTCCCGGCGCCCAGTCCTCAGCACGAAGGACCTTTTACGAGAGGTTTGCAGGTCTCTCCGGAACAGAAATCTCCCTCGCTCCAATGTTCTGTGGCCTCTGGGTGCAGAATTCGCCGTGAGTTACTTCTTTGTAGTTGTTCTATGGGTTGTGGGTTCGGAGCTACGTGTATGTGCGTCTTTCTACTACGCCATCTTGGCTCCGCCCCCGCCCAACTTTTAAAGATCCCATTTGGGGCTTTATTGGCAAAGATACTGGAGCGATTTACCACTTCCTTCTCTAGCTCACTTTACAGATGAGGAAACTGAGGCAAACAAGGTTAAGAGAATTGCCCAGAGTCACACAGCTAGTAAGTGTCTGAGATCAGATTTGAACTCAGGTCTCCGCACTTCAGGCTCAGTGCACCACCTACCTGCCCTACAGAAACAAATGGAAAGATTCATTTGTACTGAGAGTCTATGGATTCCAACCTTGCCTTTTCCAGGTACCACTTGCATGACCTTGAGCTACTTGCTTGTCTCTGGGCCTCAGTTTTCTCATCTTCACCAACAACCTTCTGATCACAGAAGATTCCTCCATCCCTGAGGCCCCTTCCTTTAATCGGTCAATTTCTCCCAGAACTTCTTTTTGAGGAAGTATCCAGGTCAACTTCACTTTCAATCTTTATTTCCTTACCTAGTTCTACTCCTAACACTCCAGCCTTCTCCTCCATGGCCCCAGGTGTATATCATCTCTCCTCCTCTTGTGTTTACCTCTATTTCCCTCTTAGCATTGCTTTCTCTCATTAGAATATAGACTTGTTGATGGCAGGGTCTGTCTCTCTGCATATCTTTGCATCTTCAGTGCTTAGCACAATGCCTACCATATAACAATTGCTTAATAAATACTTGCTTGACTTGAAAGAGATGAGCACACATGGCCTCTGCATCTATGCCCCTCTGCCCCCATAAGATCTTTATCTGGGAAAACTAGGTCTGCAGCTCAGAGATGAAGAGGAGTGAGGTGTGTGTCATCAATGAGCACCTCTACGATGCTTAGGCACTCCTGCTCCATTAGCCATACTGCCATATAATTAACCAACATAGAATACCAAGCCTTAAGAAAAAGAGAGAGAGAGAGAGAGAGAGAGAGAGAGAGAGAGAGAGAGAGAGAGAGAGAGAGAGAGAGAGAGAGAAAGGGGAGCTGACTTTTGGGTTAATTTACATTTTCCTCTGGGCAATTTAAAAGGACTCTGTTGCTCATATAAATCAAACAATCCACTAGATGCATGTTAAAAACGGTGATCTCATGTTAATGGACTTTAATTACTTTATCATATCACCAAAGAGCCCCTGGTTTTCCCTTCGCTCCTCTATTTAACTGAACCATCGTGACAATAATAAATTTATCCAGCACCTTTCACAAACCACAAGGAATTAAAAGCTACACACATCTAGGATGGCTTAAATTTCTCCTGCCTCTGGCTGCCTGCCACCCCTGGGCATCTTAACCCCACACAGCATTGGAAACCTCTGTTCCCTTTCCATGTCCAACATACACATACCTTTCTTCTTCCTTCATTATCCAGATAAAACACAGACCCCCATAAACCAACGAGGGAAGGTGCTGAATGCCAAAGAAAAGCCCATTAACTTCCAGAAGGGTTTGCTCCCCAAACTACTGTTCAAGGGACTAATACATAGACCAGCACATGTATAGACAGAGCCTAGGCTCTCAAAGAGGGACATGGGAAGGAGCAAAGGCCAGTGGGCACTGGAGTTTTAATGATTCACAGAATGTTGCCATAAGAAAGGGCCTTAGATTCAATCTCCATCCATCTCTGCCTTTTGCTTTTGGGCTGACTAAGACCTAGAGAGATGATGTGACTAGCTTGAGGTCCCACAGCTGCTTCCTTACAGGCAAGAGTTGAGTAGAGGATGCCTGAGGCCCAGAACAGAGCATTGCCCAAAGAAACATCATGGCATGTTTGGAAGGTGAGGAGAACTTTTAACTAGTGATTCTGACACCAAAGGACAAGTACAAACATCGCGAAAGGTTGAAACATCGAATGTGACACTTGCATGTCCACAGCTATATGTGTACATATATGTAAATGTAAGCACATGCATCTATACACATATGTGTACACACATCTAGAGAGTATAGATATCTATGGGCATATAATACATATAGACAAACATATAATTTGTATGTCTGTTGTCAAATTCTTGAACCTCCAAGTATGAAGAGACTTACAGATGATCTGGGCCAGTCCTATGTCATGGGTTCTGTGGCTGAAAAGGATACCAGTAGTAGGATTTACAAAGACCATTCTGAAGAGATTAAAACTTCTCCACATTCAGGCAGCTTGTTAGTGACATAATTGAAATTAGGACCCATGTCTCCTATAGCTCAAATCTGCTTTCTTCCCACCCTTATAAATTATTACTTGTCCAAGAAGAAGCCATATTCTTTACTATTGGATTCCAAGGACTAAGCCTGGGTTCCAGTCCAATCACTAGAAGCATCCATGGGGTTAAATGGCCTTGAAAATTTGTCTCAGTTTGGGCTAACTCTGTCTTGAGCTTGAGGGCTGGTCAAAATCAGTCTTTCCAAAACACTGATTTTTGAATTTCTGCCAGAGGTCCCTCTTTCGGGTGAGTCCTGGGGTTGATTTTTCAGACATGTTGAAAGCTGTCGAATCTGACTGAACAGCAAAACATATGCCCATGGCTACTCAGAGCAGCAGCAGACTTTCTTCCTCCACAGCAGTCAGCTATGACCCCCAACTCCACAGAAACCATGTCACAAGGACCCACAGGTGGCATTGATCTTGGCCCCACTTATTCCTATGTGGGAGCCTTCTAACATGGGAAAGTGGAGATCATTGCTAATGACCCAGGAAACAGGACCACCTCAAGCTACATTGCCTTCACTGTCACAGAACATTTAAACGGTGATGCTGCACAGAATAAAGTTGTAATGAACCTCACCAGCACAGTCTTTGATGCCAAACATCTGGTAACATATTCAATGATGCAGTTGTACATGAAGCATTGGCCTTTCATGGTGGTGAATGACACAGGCAAGCCTAAGATCTAAGTGGATTACAAAGGGGAGACCAAAAGTTTCTATGCAGAAGATGTATCTTCTATGGTCTTGAACAAGATAAAAGAAATAGTTGAAGCTTACCTTGGGAAGACTGTCACAATGCTATGGTCACAGTACCAGTCTATTTCAGTGATTCCCAACATTATTAGGCCACCAAAGATGGTGGATCTATCACTGGTTTCAATGTGCTTTGGATTGTCAATGAGCCAACTGCCGCTACTATTGCTTATGGCTTGGACTAAAAGATTGGTACCAAGAGCATTGCAATGACCTTTGACCTTAGAGGTGGTATTTTAGAATCTCCTTTCTTACTATGAAGATAACATCTTTGAGGTCAAGTCCACATCTGGGGACACCCACTTGGGTGAGGAGGACTTTGACAACCAAATGGTGAACCATTCCATTGCCAAGTTCATTGCGAAGGCAGACATCAGTAGGAACAAGAGGGTTGTTCACCATCTGCGTACTGCTTGTAAACATACAGAGTACCTTCCCTCTTCCAATACCCAGGCCAGTATTGAGATTGACTCCCTCTATGAAAGTGTTGATTTCCATACCTCAATCACCTGATATCATTTCAAAGAGCTGAATGCTGATGTCTGCCATGGCACAGACCTTAAGAGATGCCAAGTAAGATAAATCACAGATTCATGACACCTTCCTGGTGGTTAGTTCCCCTTGCATCCCCTAAATCCAGAGTTTCTGCAAGACTTCTTCAATGGCAAGGAGCCCAACAAAAGTATCAATCCTGATGAGGCTGTTGCCTATGGTGCAGCTGTCCAGGCTGCCATTTTGTCTGGAGATAAATCTGAAAATGTGCAGGACTTGCTGCTGTTGGATATCACTCTTCTTTCCCTTGGAATTGAAACTATTGTTGGAGTTGTGAAAGTTCTGATCAAATGTAATATCAACATCCCCACCAAGCAGACACAGACCTATACCTCCTACTCATATAACCTGCTTGATGTGTCTGTTCAAGTTTACATAGGTGAGAGAGTGATGACAAAGAATACTGACCTGCTTGGCAAGTTTGAGCTCACAGGAATCTCCCCAGCACCCAGGGGTTTCCTCAGATTGAAGTAACATTTGACATTGATGCAAATGGCATCACCAATCTTTTTGCTGTGGTAAGAGCACAGGCAAGGAGAAATAGATCACCATCACCTATGACAAAGGTCATCTGAGCAAAGAAGACATTGGGCATGTGGTCCAGGAGGCTGAGAAATACAAGCCTGAGGATAAGAAGCAGAGAGACAAGGTGTCTTCCAAGAATTCTCCTTAATCTTATGCTTTCAGCATAAAGGCTACCATAGAGGATGAAAAAATACGAGGCAAAGTTGGTGATGAAGACAAACAGAAGATCCTTGACAGATGGAATGAAATAATCAGCTGCCTGGATAAGAACCGGACTGGTGAGAAGGAAGAATCTGGGCATCAGCAGAAAAATTGGAGAAGGTCTGTACCCCCATCATTGCTGAGCTGTACCAGAGTGTAGGAGGCATGCCAGGGGGCATGCCTGGAGGGTGGAACAGCCCCAGCTGGAGGGGCTTCTTCTGCACACAACATTGAGGAGGTCAACTAAATGCACCAGAAGAAAGAGCATTTCACACAGCTTTCCAAAAATTGAAGGACTCACATTTGTAGCCAGGGCAATAGTAGTTTCAAAGTAACGTTTAAGCTACTGTGTAAATCCAGCCATCCTGAATACTTGAACATGTGCAGAGGGAGAGAAGTGAACAACATTGCATTTTATCAGTACTGTAAACAAGTGGAAATGCAGTTCTTCCCCTGGAAAATAAAATATATTTAAAATTGGCACCATAAAAAGAAGGTACTCATGCTGATTATCACAATTAAAGGCAAAGGAGTTCCGCTTAGAGGTCAGTGCTGGGATTTTGGCTGATACCATCTGCGAGTCATAGGAACCTTTATTGGATGTGTGACTATTTTAAACTGCAATTAATTGCATATATATATGCACTATATAAACCTTAGCAGATTCCAGTGAATGAAATCCTGAGATATTTAAGTCAATACAGTAAAAGAAAGGCAAAAATAATAAGACCTGTTTGAAGCAGACCAGTCTAGTAAGACCTTTAAGTTTTTATTCCTGAAAATCTGTCATCATTTTGTTATTGCAACTGGGCAATCAAGCTTTGCTTCCCTCATGAGTAGCTGGCTATGACTTGGCTATGATTGTGAACACTTTTAGAGCAGGTACTGGTTTCTCCTTTCATATTTCTAGTATTTCTAGTGCTCAGCACAATGCCTGGCATCTAACAGGTGCTTAATAGACACTTATTGACTTCATTTGAAATACTTAAAATTAATTGAAAGGAAAACAACCAGGAAACATTGTCATCGGTTTACATTATTATGATATTCCACGTACTTTACCCACATGTAAAACCCACTGTTTTCCACTTGGACAAACACAGTCAAAACAACTCTACCAGCTCAACCTTTCTTCCCATGGCTCCAGGTTTGGGACATGTGTGTTTCAGTCCAAGCTCCATGATTACAGTTGTTTTCACTTTGTACAAGTGACTCCTTCTCTTGGACATCAGTTTCCTGATCTGAAAAAAGGATGGGAGAGACAAAAACAAGAATCCCTAAGACCTTCCACTGATCTCTGATTTTGTTGCTGTCATTTGTTCTTTATTCACCATGACATCAAAGTGGTGATGCCCTGACACGCAAGTGAATTGAATTTTAGTGAGGGAGGACTGGGCAAAGTCAGCATCCTCACTTTCTCTTCCAGAGCCTTCTGGATTCAGTGACGAGATATAGCTCAGTAGGACTGGAGATGGCCCTGGATGAAGTGGGAGACCTTGCCTTTTGAAGCTAAGGTCTTTAACAGGTCTCAGTTTGGCTGAGGCTACACCCTTTCAGACTGGGTAATAAATGAGGCAGAGAATGGCTTTTTTTTACTTAATCAAAAAAATTGATCAATCTGGAGGGGGGGGAACCCTCAAGGTTTCTGTCCAAAACAGAAATAATTGATGTTTACATTCACTCGGAGCCAGCAGGGCCCAAACTATCACCCAAGTGGGGTTTAGCCTGGCATCAATTGTTGGCCAATCAATGAGAGCCTGAGTGACTTGGGTTTAAGGCAGGTCTTTAAGAAAGACATCTAGTCTGTAAACCACAAGATATCTTTCAAGGTTTCAGTGATCAAAATTTACATTCCTTTGGGCAGAGCACCTACAACTATAATTTAAAGGAGGAGGAAGGTCTAAGCAAAATCACCAAGGCAGGAGGTGGGTACCAAGGGCAATCTTGCAAGGAAGTCCTTCACAGCCAAAGGACTCACTTAGGTCTCTATTAACACTTTCATCCATTATTTTATTTCTTCCTCATTTATCCTTTGGAGAGCAGTGTATAACGATGCCCAAAGGGCGAAAGCTGAAGGTTCAAAAATGGACATTTAAAATTTTTTTTTTTTATAAACATAGATTTTTGTTTAAGTGCTAGAAAATTTCCTTCCCAATGGCCGATGAGTTGTTGTGTTCTGATGTATCCAGTCACACATGTTAGAGTGAAGGCTGAAAGTCTCCAGAAGATAATAGCATAGCATGGAGATCATATTTTCCCCTAATTTTATCTATGTAACTTCAGGACTTCAAAAAACTAATAAAACCTTTAGGTTCTATTTTCAGATTTGGGTACCTATAAAATATTCAAACTTATAGATAAAAGATTGAATAGGATTTGTCTTCAAGTAATGAGGTCTTAAATCTTGATATGATGATAGAAAAAGGTGTGTGAGGAGGAAGGGAGAAGGTGGAGAAGGAAGGAAATTCACCTCGAATATCCTTCATCAAGATGAAATGAGTGAGCTAATTAGTGGAGGGCTGTGATCAGGTCTGCACTAATTTAGTCTCAGTTTAATCTAATGTTTTCAACTTGCAAGTGACCGCTGGTGTTAAATATAAAAAAGGAGGGAAAAGAGAAGGGAGAGGAAATAATAGGAGGGGGAAAAGAGAAAAAAGGAAAGGAGAAGAAGGGAGGGGAAGGAAGAAGAGAGGAGATAACATTATAGTAAAAATAAGTACTTTGGTGGGAACAATAAAAAATATGAGGTAATTCCAGCTTGCCTCTATTATGAAAATGTCTCCTCAGATAAGTTTCCCTTTTTAACTATAAAGGACTTATGAAGGAATATATTAAGAACCTCCTGAGGGGCAAAGCCAAGATGGCGGACTAGAAAGACACACTTATGCTGGGTCCTCCCCACAGCCTGTAAAATACCTGTAGAGAGGGACTCTCAACAAATTTTGGAGCAGCAGAAGTGGAGAACAACAGAGTGGAGGAGATTTCCAGCCCATGGTGACCTGAAAGGCCCATGGAAATGTCGGTTGCACTGGACGTGGAGGATGGAGCCCAGCCCAGCCTTGGGAAAGCAGCGATGCACAAGACTCTGGGAGGAGGAAACCTCGGGGGCGGAATCTCCAGTCGCAGTAGCAGGTCCTCAGATCCCTTGGCCCACAGGCACGAAATGTCGGAGATGGGGTTTAATCAGCTGGCCAGGAAGGGAGAAGGGCTTTCCCATAGTTCCAGCAGCAGGCAGTGGCCACAGAGAGTGCACAGCAGTGCATTTATATGTAAAAACCCCTGGGGGTACTGAAGAGCTGAGTCTTACCTTAGCCCTCTGTGGAGGCCCTGGCCAAGCTGGTCTTTGTCTCAAACTGAATGGTGGCCTCGCCCATTCAGCTTATCTGAAAATCAGTACCAGTGCTGACTTGGGAACTGGAGACCAGGTGGCTGTGGAGAGGTAACTGCTAAAATTCTGGGCATAAAAATCCCTCTCTGAGTCCAGACCAGTACATGCTTGATTGAGCCACCTTGGAGGAATTGAGATCTCACAGATTCCCAGAATATACCCTACTCTTGACAAAGGACTCAAAAGTCAAGTAACTGGTTGGGAAAATGCCAAAAAAAGGGGAAAAAAGTAAGACCACAGAAGGTTACTTTCTTGGTGAACAGATATCTTCTCCATCCTTTCAGATGAGGAAGAACAATGCTCACCATCAGGGAAAGACATAAAAATCAAGGCTTCTGTATCCCAAACATCCAAAATAAATATTCAATGGGCTCAGGCCATGGAAGAGCTCAAAAAGGATTTTGAAAATCAAGTTAGAGAGGTGGAGGAAAAACTGGAAAGAGAAATGAGAGAGATGCAAGAAAAGCATGAAAAGCAGGTCAACACCTTGCTAAAGGAGACCCAAAAAATGCTGAAGAAAAACACCTTGAAAAATAGTCTAACTCAATTGGCAAAAGAGGTTCAAAAATCTAATGAGGAGAAGAATGCTTTAAAAAGTAAAATTAGCCAAATGGAAAAGGAGGCTCAAAAGCTCACTGAAGAAAATAGTTCTTTCAAAATTAGAATGGAACAGATGGAGGCTAATGACTTTATGAGAAACCAAGAAATCACAAAGCAAAACCAAAAGAATGAAAAAATGGAAGATAATATGAAATATCTCATTGGAAAAACAACTGACCTGGAAAATAGATCCACGAGATACAATTAAAAAATTATGGGACTACTTGAATGCCATGATCCAAAAAAGAGCCTAGATATCATCTTTCATGAAATTATCAAGAAAAATTGCCCTGAAATTCTAGAACCAGAGGGCAAAATAAATATTGAAAGAATCCACCAATCACCACTGGAAAGAGATCCAAAAAGAGAAACTCCTAGGAGCATTGTGGCCAAATTCCAGAGTTCCCAGGTCAAGGAGAAAATATTGCAAGCAGCTAAAAAGAAACAATTCAAGTATTATGGAAATACAATCAGGATAACACAAGATCTAGCAGCTTCTACATTAAGGGATCAAAGGGCTTGGAATATAATATTCTGGAAGTCAAAGGAACTAGGACTAAAACCAGGAATCACCTACCCAGCAAAACTAAGTATAATACTTCAGGGGAAAAAACGGTCTTTTAATGAAATCGAGGACTTTCAAGCATTCTTGATGGAAAGACCAGAGCTGAAAAGAAAATTTGACCTTCAAGCACAAGAGTGAAAAGAAGCATGAAAAGGTAAACAGCAAAGAGAAGTCATAAGGGACTTACTAAAGTTGAACTGTTTACATTCCTACATGGAAAGAAAATATTTGTAACTCTTGAAACTTTTCAGTATCTGGATAGTTGGTGGAATTACACACACACACACACACACACACACACACACACACACACACACACCACAGAGTGAGATGAATAGGATGAGATCATAGCTTTAAAAATGAAATTAAGCAGTGAGAGAGAAATATATTGGGAGGAAAAAGGGAGAAATGGAATGGAGCAAATTATCTCTCATAAAAGAGGCAAGCAAAAGACTTTTCAGTGGAGGGAAAAAGAGTGGGGTTGAGAGAAAAACATGAAGCTTACTCTCATCAATTCGATTAAAGGAAGGAATAAAATGCACACTCATTTTGGTATGAAAACCTATCTCACAATACAGGAAAGAGGGGGAGAAGGGGATAAGAAGGGTGGGGGGGACGATGGAAGAGAGGGCAGGAGGAGGAGGGAGCAATTTGAGGTCGACACTCATGGGGAGGGACAGGATCAAAAGAGAGAATAGAAGTAATGAGGAACAGGATAGGATGGAGGGAAATATAGTTAGTCTTATACAACACGACTATTATGGAAGTCATTTGCAAAACTACACAGATTTGGCCTATACTGAATTGCTTGCCTTCCAAAGGGAAGGGGTGGGGAGGGAGGGAGGAAGAGAAGTTGGAACTCAAAGTTTTAGGAACAACTGTCAAGTACTGTTCTTACTACTAGGAAATAAGAAATACAGGTAATGAGGTATAGAAAGTTATCTGGCCCTACAGGACAAAAGAGAAGATGGAGACAAGGGAAGGAAGGGATGATAGAAGAGAGGGCAGATGGGTGATAGGGGCAATTAGAATGCTCAGTGTTTTGGGGTGGGGGAGAGGAGAAATAGGGAGAAAATTTGGAACCCAAAATTTTGTGGAAATAAATGTTAAAAGTTAAATAAATTAAAAAAAGAAAAAAAATGAACCTCCTGAGAAAGAATTGATAAATAGAATTATTCACAGTATGGTTTCATATATATCTATAAATCTTTGTGGAATGGTGGCCTTCTCTAGTTCCAGGAGGGGAGGGAGATAGGGCAGAACCTAAAGTGTAAAAAAAATAGAGAAAAAAAGAATTATTAGCAAATTTGATGAGCTGGCACAAGGCATCAGATACTATCTACCTTGGTCTATGAATTTGAGTAAGTTGTTTCAAATGACTTTACCTCAGTTTCTCCATTAAACTACGGATGAGGATAAGAATACCTGTTCCCTACTCCCATCTCCCTTAAAGGACTTTTGTGAGAATTCATTAACAGTATTTGGGGGAAGAAATATCTTTAAAAAGTATAAAGTGATCACACACACATACACACACATACATACATACATGATAAATAGTATAGGCATCGTTGGTTTTGTAACTGTGAAAACCATTTTAAAAAGCCATTTTTAAATGGCTTCAATTTTTTATGAATCTGTTTTGAACGGTATAACCTTTATCAAAATGCCTTCATCAGAACTGTTTTATCAATCAATCAATAAACATTTAAGCACCCACAATGTGCCAGACACATCACATTAAATATGTAGTGTATCTTCTTTTCTGTGTTTATACTGTACCCATTCTCTCAATAGATTGAAAACAGGAATTCTCCATTTTTGCCTTTGTACGCTCACTACCTAGGATAGGAACCTGGCTTACAGTCAATGCTTAGTAAGTGCTTGTTAAATGAATTGATAGGATTGTGCATTTAGAAACTACTACAGAAGAGCCAGAAAGAGAGTAGGAAAACTTTTAAAATAAGGCCTATGAAGAGGGTTAATTGAAAAAAAAAAAAAGATTCAACTCGTGTTATGGAAATTTAAAGGAGACTTGAATAAATTGTCTTCATGTGTGCAGACCTGCTCACTTCAAGAAAACTTCATATATAGAGACTGAAATTTACAGAAGAGACACAATGGCGGGCATTTAATAATAAGACAAGAGAATTCTTCACCTAATACCCTGGTTCTCCTTCAATCAAGCAAGCACTTCAATCACTAAGCAATTATTAGAACATATCAGGCATGGTGCCAAGCTTTGGAAGTGTTGGGAACAACAGTGAAACAGGTTCTGCCCTCACCAGGCTTACCCAGAGAGTATCATGGGTACATTTAAAATATTAATAGAATTCAGTTCTACATATGGAATTGTATTCCTCTTCAACTTCTCAGTAATGTGTGGTCCATCTAATGATCTAACATGGAGGATGGCTACTACTACAGCATGTTTACTAATTCCCAATGAAAAGAGATTGATAGGAACAACATGCAGGATTTACATTAGACTGAAGGAGGAAGAACTTCATCCTGAAGACTGAAAATTAACAGGAATCAATTGAGAAAAGTTGGGGAATCACATCTATCAGGTTTTTTTTTTCCCTTAAAAGATAAAGATTGCTTCTCCATCTCTGAGATGGCCTCCATAGAAAGATGGCCTGGGTGACCTCTCTGGACCCTTGAAACCACAGGATTTTTAGGAATTTCTAAAAGGGAGGAAATGGTAAACATCCTGTTATGAAAAGGGAATATGCCTATTATACATATATGTAAAAGTATACATGCATATGTATATACAAACATGCATGCATGCATACATTACCATATGGAAGAGATCCACAGCTCAAAATGGTGAACAGAAGGATGAGTAAATATTATTTGCTGGACTGCAGAAAGGTTCTGAGGTTTGACTTAGAAGGCATCCTTCCAGCAACAAACTTCCCTAAAGCTCAGGAAAATGGCTCCAACTAAGTTGGATAGGAAAAACCTACTGTTTCTGGTAGACACCTTTCTTAAGACTTTCTGATTTCAGATCCTGACAAGATCCAAAAAGCATGGAGATTGGAAGAAAGAGAGGAAGGGAGGGAGGGAAGAAAGAGGGAGGAAGGAAAGAAGGAGGGAAGGAAGGAAGGAAGGAAGGAAGGAAGGAAGGAAGGAAGGAAGGAAGGAAGGAAGGAAGGAAGGAAGGAAGGAGGGAGGGAGGGAGGGAGGGAGGGAGGGAAGGAAGGAAGGAAGGAAGGAAGGAAGGAAGGAAGGAAGGAAGGAAGGAAGGAAGGAAGGAAGGAAGGAGGGAGGGAATGAAGGAAGGAATTAGAAAAAAGAGCAAGAAGGAAGGAAAAAAGGATGAGAAAGGACAAAAGAAATTTTCTGAGTATTTAATCACAAAACTTAAATACCCATTAAACACAAATTTAGGTTTGAGTTCTTTCTTTATCCTAATTAGTATATTCTTCTAAACCAAAAAATTCTGAATCATACTGAGAATAATCACATAATTTTAGAGGATTTTTGAAAACCCAGAATCAGGATATCAGTTTTGTTTTTTATTTGTTTTGTCTACCTGTTGAAATCACACTCAACTTTACCAGAAATGCCTTTGGTCCTTTCACGTTTTCTTGTTCACCTAAACTGTTGAAGTTAATTTTGTCCGTGGCAGAAAAGAAAAGCATATGCTCAGCATAGCCATTAGACCTGTAGGATAAATATGCATTACTCCCGTCTGTCTGTGTGAACAGACTCTGGCCCGCATTGTACCCTTTCAGGTATAACCAGTATGTTGGTAATGAGGCAAGTGACGTTACGTAATGGACTACTGTGCTCTGTGTGATGAAGGTACCACCCACCTTTTAGGGATAGCCCTGGTCTCTTAACCATTCAGTCTCAATTTCCTCATCTAAAAAAAATGGCTTTATATGTTGCTAATCACTGCAGTCCCCTCCAGGACTAATAACCTGTGTTTCAATGTGTCATGTTCTAACATCCTTTCCAGGTCTAACATTATAAGTCTCTAACGTTCTATGTTCCAAGGTTCTTCCAGTGTCTAATATTCTCTCTTTCAACATTCTACATTCCAAGGCCCTTTTGATATTGACAATCTATAATCTATCACTCTGCATCCCTCCAGTCTCTAAAATTTTTTGTCCTAACAGTCTGTATTCTAAGTCTGTCATTCCATAATGACACTCTAATTTGACATTTCGCGTTTTAAATCTTCCCTGTTTCTTACATCACATATTGTAATATTTGAAGACCCCTTCTGGGCTACCATTCTGTACTCTAAGACTCTAGAACATGACCCTCCCAGCTATCTGTCTCCTTCTTTTGGCCTCACAGAATCCCTGTCTTCCTTTAAGACATCATTCAAGCACCATCTTCTGCATGGAGCTTTTCCTGGTCCCCCATCTGCTGGTACCTTGTCTCCTAAATGGCGCTGTTGCTATTGCCCTGCTGTTTTAGTCATATCTTACTCTTTTTGACCTCATTTGGGGTTTTCTTGGCAAAGATACTGGAGTGGTTGGCCATTTCCTTCTCTAGCTCATTTTGCAGATGAAGAAACTGAGGCAAACAGGGTTAAGAGACTCACCCAGAGTCACAGGGTTATTACTGTCTTGAATTTAACTATTTTGCACATATCTGTATTATGAACTTTATTTAAGATGAATATATTTTATATTTCTTTTTATTCATACATTTTTATGGCTCCCTCATTAGAATGTAGGTTGAGAGTAAGAGTGGTTTCATTCTTTGTCCATCCCTAGAGCACAACAGAGTGCCTGGTAGACAGCAAGTGCTTAAAAAATGTTTGTTCTTTCATTGATTCGATATTCTAAGGTCTCTTGCTACTTAGATCCCTTGGATTCTAAGCAAACCAAGAATCTCATTTGTTGAATTCAACTAAAACCATCAGGCACTTTAAGAAGCCTCCAAGAAAAAAATGAAAACAGATGCCTCCAAATCTCTGGTTTAAAAAAAAAAAAAGGCTCCTAATATTTAGAAAACTTGTTGGAGAATTTTTATTTTATCCTGGAAATGTCGATTATCTCATCTGAGTTGGAGGCAGGAAAGGTTTAATTAGTATCTTCTTTGCATAGTCATGAAAGCAGCTATAAAAAATTATATATGTATAACATATATTTGTATAGATACATTACCTATGTTTCTACATATTATGTCATTGTATACATATATAATACATTGTATAACATTATATATTTATACATCATATATAATTTATACACATAATATACATGTATGTGATTTTATATAATTGCTTCTTAAAGACTATTTTTAAAAAATACATTTTAAAAAACACCATCCTCCAAGCAGAACAGTAATATCTTTCACTGTTAAGTGATTTCTATAATTCTCAAATCGTAGGCCACTTTCATCTCAATAGGCCATGTAGAAGATGACAGACCCTTCCCAAGTGACTAAGAAATCTGTGAGTTAAAAGAATTTTCTGCAATTATGTGCTGGGAATATTAAGACTTAATTAATGTATTGGAGATTCCAATAATAAAATGCACTGTGTTGTCTGAGAACAAATGGAAATCGTTAAAGCATTGGTGAAATTTATGGTTAAATAAATCAACGAAATTGTCAAATTCATGAGGGAAATCTACCCAGGCATATATCTACATGGGCCTATCAATGGACTTTCTTTGCCTAGAACCGATCCTGGACTGTCACGGGTTCCATAGATAAAGCAAGCGTTGCCCCTAATGAATTTTGAGTATTGCAACTCGTTTAAATAATAGATGGGACATCCTCCTAGTGGGCTCTCTGCCTGCAAAGTGACCTGAGGTACAGGAATCTCTGATTACGCCAGCCGGGGCTGTACAGCTGCACATATGCTCCAGGCGTATCGGACTAGACAGGGCGAGGGATGGTGGGTGGGGGTGGAGGGCAGCAGCTGCTTTGGAACATATGAAAAAAAAAAACAGAGTAAAGGAGAGAAGGGGTACAGAAAAAAAAGGATTCTCTCTCTCTCTTTCTTCCCTACCCCCCACCTTCTGAATATATTTAACGTGTTAAACACACTCTGGAAAATTTCTGAAGGTTTCAAAAAGCAGGATGCATTGTGAATCTCCCAGGGAGTGTTCCAATCTCTGAATTCTGTATTCCATGTTTTGGACGGCATCTGCTACAGGGAGGAAGTTATGAATAATTAAGCCAGCCTGCACATTACAGTCATGGAGGATGGCGGCCCTGCTTGTATGCTGGACTCCCTGGCATGGCCGAATCCATTTAGGAAACTCTGCTCCTCTCTTTCCCTTTAAATTGGTTTTGCAATCACTTAAGTGCTTAAAGGGGAGGGGTGGTGATGAGGGGAAATCTTCCTTGAGTTTTAATTAAAGTATTTAAAATAATTTCCATCGAAGTCACATGCGCTTGAGGTCTGTCAAAATTGATGCTTTAATAACATGTCACCTCTTTCTCTATTGCCCTGAAATCTGTTAAAATTACCACTAATCTAATTGGGCACAAAGTTGTCAGAAAGAACGCTGCTCTGACAGTTTGTCTTTCTGCAAACTGCCGACAGATTGCGAGCCACGCATGTGTTGAGCAGATGGGTAAGTTAAAAGGAACACACAAAAAAAAGCAATTTATTAAATCACCTGGAGCCAGAAGCTCCATTCCCAAAATAGTGAGAATGAAATATAACAGGGGCTCCGAGTCCTGGCACTGGAATATACCAGAAGGTACCGGTTACAAAGCAAAACAAACATTTGGAGAAGACTCAGCTGTGTTACAGAATAATGAGGAGTTATTTAACCCCATCTAGATTACCAGCCGAAATTAATTTAGGGGGCCGCAGCTTTGGGGGAAAATGGTTTGGAAGGCAGCAGGTTTAACCCTTCAGTACCTCCCCTTTTGTCACTGGAAGGGAGGCAAGTCTCTCTCTCTCTCTCTCTCTCTCTCTCTCTCTCTCTCTCTCTCTCTCTCTCTCTCTCTCTCTCTTTCTGTGTGTGTCTCTCTCTGTCTCTCTCACACACACACGCTCACGCACACACACACGCTCACGCACACACACACACACACACACACACACACACACACACACACACACACACACACACACACCCCCCACTTTCCATCAGCTAAGCCAGGTTGCCAAATGAGGGATAGATGTGGGGGCCTGGCTGCCTCTCCTACAGATGCTTCCCATATAATTGCTTTGCTGTCTTCCAGGGATGGGGTGGAGGCGTTGAGCATGAGCAGGGGAAGGGCCCTGGTGAGGTAGGTGAGAGGCAGTGCCAGCAGAGTTGGTGGGGCTACTTTAATAATGCCCCTGCATAGCAGCAGAATAGATTTATCTGAAGAGGTCATTGATTACAGAGAAGGGGTTGATATGGGAAACTTGTCCCTCTAAATTCAGGGACATTTGGTCATTTTTTAAAAACTAATATCCATCCAATCTACACAATCTGGGGCCTGAATATAGCAGAGTGGAATCAAAAACATTTTTAAAGGGACAGTGTATTTGAAAGGAATAACCCCAGGTCCCCCCCTACACACACACACACACACACACACACACACACACACACACACACACACACACACACACACACACACTTCGGAAGCCTGGAGAGCTGACCTGTCTGGTACTACTGGAAGGGGGCGATATGACACTATGTTTCACAGAGCAAGAAATGGGAAAATTTCTACTGGAAAGTTTTGTGGTTGGAATAGAAAAGCAAAGCCCCTGGGAGAATTCCTAAGTCCCTGAGAGAGGGGAATGCTTTGAAAGCATTCCTACACCACCCCCTACACTAGAGAATTCCAAACCCCTTAAGAGAATTCCAAACTTCCTAAGAGCATTCCAAAACCCTTTAGGGAATTCCAAAACACCTCAGAGAATTCTAAAGCTTCTGATTATTTTGAAGACCCATAGAGAATTTTCCAGTCTATTCCAAAGCCCTTACAGGAATTTGAAAGAAGCAAAGACAATGGTATTTAGCTACATGTGTCTCTTAATTCCCCACTATTTTCTGATAATGGTGCATCAAAGATGTCTTTGTTAGTTTGAACACCATGGACCCAAGTTGTGTTTGCTTCCACTCCAGTCTCAAAATAACAACAAAGTGAGTAGTTGGTGCATTATCAGGTTCCAAGTGGTATAAACTATGCCAGGAGTAAACCACTAAAATATAATTTCATTTCCTTTTAGGGAAAGGGAGGTGAGGTTGGCAGAGACCCTGGGACCCTGGAACCTTGGGAGATGGTGGGATGTAAGGATGTTCTATTTGGACTATATAGAAACTCACTTTAAGTATAGCTGCTGGGAGGCAGGAAATGGTTACCACCTTAGAAATTCTCATTTTACCTAATTATTCTTGCCCACTAACGATGAATTCAGTTGTTTCCACACTACCGAACACAGCTTTGCATGCATCTGAAGATACCGAAAGCTATCAGTGTCCTATACATTTTGACCCACTGGGAAGGAACCCTGGTCATCCTACCCCAGTTACAACTGTGAGGATTCAAAGTTAGAACAAGTAGATATGGTATATAACTTATGCCTGAAACAGAAAGTTGAAACTCACAGAAGTCATTTATCAATTTCAGAGTGGAATAAGAGCCAACAACCTCTTCTGCTCTTTGCAAATCAGTGGATTCTTCCTTTTGGCCAAGTTGCCTTTCAACAATGTAGAATCATAGCATTTTGGAGCTCAAAGGACCTTTAAAAGACATACTCATAAAAATGTAAATGACAATATGAGACAGAATATGAGAAATGCCAAGTGAACAGCCCTCAGACATTATCCAGTCCAACCTCCTCATCTTAGAGATGAGAAAAGTGAGTCAATAAAAAGGACAAAAAATGGCCCATGAATTAAATAAGGACTGACCTAATTTGGTCATAGGGTAGAACTAAGAGCCAGGAGTGAAAGTTGCAGAGTCAGGTTTTAGATCAGGAAGAAAAAAAAAATCCAAACAAAGAGAGCTGTCCAAAAGTAGGATGGATTGACTTGGGAGGTGGTGGACACCCCTTCCCTGGGGGTCTCTAAGCAGAAACTGAGTGGTGACTCATTGGGCAATTTTTAGAGGGAATTCTTGTATGTTTGGTTTAGATGAGGTGGCCAATGACTCCAAGGGTCTTTGTTTTGGGGCCAAGATGGTGCAAGGGAAGAGGGGATGATTCGTGCCCTTACTTCAAAATCCATCTCAATCCCATCTACTTCAAAAAGCCTTCCCTTCTTCAATTAAATTCCCAACTGTACTTTACCTGAAGAGTTGTGCTAGGCAACGAGAGTCAAAGAAGAAGAAAAAGGAATAATCTGCCTTCCAGAAGCTTATGTTTTGCTGATTACTTAGTATACAGTCACCCATCATCATCATCATCATCATTTTTATCATCATTGCTAGCTTTTATATTGTGCATTATAGCTTGCAGAGTACTTTACAATCATTGGATCCTCACAAGAATCCTAAGAGGTGGTTGTTAATTTTACCCCCATTTTCCAGTTGAGGAAACTGAGGCAAACAGAGGCAAAATGACTTACTCAGAGTCACATAGCCAGGAGTGTCTGAGGCAGAATTTGAACTCAGGTCTTCCTGACTCCAAGGGCCATACTATATCTATTTTAATGGACAGCAAACTCAATATTAGTCAATAGTGTGGTATGACAGCTGAGAAAATTCAAGGGAATGTGTCTTGCATTATGAGAGACATAATGTCTGAGATCATGTGGGTGATATTTCTACTGCATTCTACCTGGTTCATAACACAACTGGAGTATCATCTTGAATGCTGGCTGTCACATTTTCTGGTAGAGTATGGATAAGGGAAATTGCTATTTGGAATTATGATTTTAAATCATTGATTAGAGATGGAGTAATTGGCTTGGGATGTTGAGGATGCACTGGTGATAAACCAGTGAACTTGGACTCTTGTGAAGTCACTCTTGTGTGTGGACATGTATATTAAAACATGCATACACACACTCATAAATGCCACCTATGTGGGATCATGTAGCCCTTTTTGAACAGAATGGATCATCATCATATGGGTTCCGGATGAGGTATGTTAGTGGCAAAAGCCTGCGTATGCATACAGTTTTCCCAACTCATAGAAGTCACTAACAGTTACCTTGAAGTAGAGAACACATGTGAAATGTGCTCTAACTCACAAAGCCTCAGCCAAGAATCCCTAGACTGCCAGTTTAGGATCCATCCTTCTAAAGAGAGAAGTGGGATGTGAAAGGAACATTAACCTCTAGGAAGAAGGGGGTTCTGACTTTGACCCCAAAGGTAGGGGATATACAAGGGACAAAGACTCCATACGTGACAAAAAATTCTAAACTTTGATTTCCTCCACTGTTATGAATTATTTGGATAGGGCAGTTTTGATGGGAAGTTGAGTGCCTCTAGCAACCCCAAGTTCATTTTACTTCTGAGGAGATGCAAGTTAACAAGTACTTAATGCACTTAGATTGTACCAAGCATTGTTCTAGTGGCCAGTGGTAGAAAGAAATGCAGAAGAGTCTCTGCTCACATTCCAATAGGGGGCAAAATACACAGACAACTACCATATCCAAGATATACAATAAAGATGTAGATAAAATATAGATAAGTATAGATATATAGATACAGATTATATATTTATATTTTTATATGTCTGTATCTATATATAGGATATATATATTATATATATATATATGGATAGATAGATAGATAGATAGGATATATCCTATATGTAGGATATAGACATATACACCTATATGTGTATATACATGTATATATACACATATACAAATATGTATACATATGCATATATATATTTATCAAATGGAGGTCTATTCAAAAGGAAGGAACTAGCATCAGAAGTGGAGGATAAAGGGAGAAGGAATAAAGACTGGGAAAAAATGTCTTGAAGAAGATAGGGTTTGAACTGAATCTTAAAGGAAGTTAAGGAAGCCAAGTTGTAGGGATGAGAGGTCTAAGTCCTGAGCGTAGTACCAGAAAACTGGATGCCATTCTCTGTCCCTGAAGTAAAAAGTGATAGCCAACATCAAGATGATACTCCAGTTGTGTTATGAACCAGGTAGAATACAGTGGAAGTATCACCCACCTGATCTCAGACATTATGTCTCTCATAATGCAAGACACATTCCCTTGAATTTTCTCAGCTGTCATACCACACTATTGACTAATATTGAGTTTGCTGTCCATTAAAATAGATACAGTATGGCCCTTGGAGTCAGGAAGACCTGAGTTCAAATTCTGCCTCAGACACTCCTAGCTATGTGACTCTAAGCAAGTCATTTTGCCTCTGTTTGCCTCAGTTTCCTCAACTGGAAAATGGGGGTAAAATTAGCTTTTTCCCTTGCAGTTTGGAGGGACATACAAACCATGAGGTGGGATTTTGAGTCTGGAGGGCTTTATAAGTATTAAGACAAGCTGGAAATGACTGAAGAGGGAAGAGAATTATATTGATTATATGACTTCCTGGGAGTCTTTTAGGCATGTTTTGAAATTTCTGTAATATAAAATAAAACTTATCCTATAACTGACATTCACTGTTAACTTGAATGTTTATATTAGAGCTGGGAATTCCTTTACTCACATCTATTATAATATGATTACCAACAGTAGTTGAGTTATAATCAAAGGTATTATACAGGGAACTGTGGGGGGCAGGCAAAATGATGTCAAAGAACAATATAATTTTAGTGGTTGCCCCCAAGATTGGACCCAATGCATGTGAGACCAGAATTAGTGATGCTGGGCCCCAGGTTATATCTGGAACTTTCATGATAAGTTGCATATATTCACACAAGGACAATCATTTTGGTTAGGGTCCTAGTGTTCACCATCTAGGAAAATTGATTAAGGTAAGTGAAGATGTTTATCTTGGAAAAAAGAAAGCTCATGATGCAACTAACAGATGAATGTAAGATTTTGAAAGCATCTGTCATGTGTAAAGGAGTTTACATGGACTTTGCTTTGCCCTGGAGGCAGACCCAGAAACAATGGATAGAAGTTCCATAGAAGTGAAGTTGGAGTTGATGCCCAGGGTCACCCAGCTGGTAAATTACCTGGGGCAGGATTTAAGGCCAGGTGTGTCTGACTGTAAGTCCAATCACTACTACCATTTCTCCTAATTTTGTATCTTCTGTAGTGCCTAGAACAGGCTCTTATCAAGACCTCAGTGAATGTTATAGGTCAGTTTTACAGTCATCTCTTATTGAAGACCTTTGTTTTTTTCCCAACAGCTGTCCTCTCAACCCAGAATATTACCTTTACACTTCTCTATTTGGTCTTTGCTTATTCAAGCATAGACTTGTTTTCTACATGGGAATTTAAGAGCATTGAGAGCTGGGACTAACTTAACATTTAATAAATCCTTACTGAATGACTGATGATGGCATGGGGACCGTGAAAAAGACACATGCACTGTTAGCACTTCAGGACAGAGCTGAGGGCCTTGCTAGGATCCCAGATCATCAGAGTTCAAAGGAGGATAGAGCATACAATAACTGATCATTGCTAGCACTTGTATAGTGCTTGAAGTTCCACAGAGGGTTTCTCATGTGTTCTCTCATTGGATGCTCCCAACAATGGATGAGGTAGGTACTACAATATAGAAAGTTAAGACTGGAAGGAACCTTAGAATGTAGAATGTAAAACTACGGAGAGCAGAATATCCAAGATGGAAAGAACATATAAAGCCATGAAATATTAGACTGGAAAAGGACCTAAGAACATTGGAGCTGAAAGGGCTCTGGGAAGCCATCTTGTCCAAGGGCCTTACTTTATAAGTAAGGAAATCAAGGCCTGGGGAGATTTAGTGACTTGTCTAAAGTCAAACAGATGGTAAGCATCAGAAGTGGGGTATGAACCTAGCTCCTACAATGCAACACTAACCAACTTTTCACAGTAATACAATACCACCTTTTTCCCAGCTAAGTAACTGGAACACTAGAGCTGGAAGGGACCTTAGAACGGAGAATGTCAGAGCTGGGAGGGAATTTAGAGCAGAGAAAGGCACAGCTTGAAGGGACCTTTAAACTTCCTAACCCATCACCCTTAATTTATAGAGTAACTATTTGCTGCTCAAACTTAATAAGAAACCTAACCATTGGATTCTCCTGTTCATCAAGGCTTTCCCCAGCATACAGACCTTCTTTAACTTCAAAGTAGACCCTTCTGTGCATTGCAGAGGACTTCAGGGTGTGCAGGGGCCTGAGAATTTGGCCTTGGGAATAAAAATAAGTGATCCAAGGCAAACACAATAGAAAAAAAAATTTCTAAAGGGTAATTTTAGTGAGATGTGGAGAACTTGGAAAGGGGCCAGGGAAGGATGACACTGTTAAGGAGGCAGAGAATGGGAATAATGAGGAAAGCTTACAAGGCCTAGCCATACTTAGTCTAGGAATAGGAAGGCTGAGATATGAGATTTTCAAGATCTGTGATCCTAGTCCTTGATGAATCATGTACAAAGAAGTGGCTAATTGGTATCCTAGCAGGATGCAGGGAGGCCCCCAAAAGAGCCACCCCCAAAGCATGCATCATTAAATATCATCTAATTTAATTAAGAATCAATGTCATGGAATAGTAAAAAGAGCCATGTCCTGGAAATAGAAGAGCTGGGTAGGAATCTGGGCCTTGCTACATAGTATCTGAGGGATGCTGGGCAAATTATTTAACATGCAACAACCTCAATTTCCTCCTTTGTGCCTGGCACATTATAGATAAAATATGTTTTTAATTCATTGATGTATCGGTTGGAAGTCTAACAGGGGTAATACTGTGTAACAATCCACTTCCTCACCTCACCATCTATTAGCCATGGAGATAGAAGATAGCAATTAACTGGATATAATGGAAAGAATAGTGTACTGAGAGTCAGATGAGAGGTTTGGAGTTCAAATCTCAGCTTATGAAAGCTGTGTTACCTTGGACAAATTGATTCAATTCTCTGTTTCAGTCTCCTTATCAGTAACAAAGGACCATAAAACTCTCATTCTGAAAACTTCCCTTATAAGGTTTGATAAGGTGATACTACCACTAGTAATAAAATTTTACATTTATACAAAATTTTAAGATTTGTCAGTAGCAAAATAATTATATGCTAATAAATATAATACAAATCATATTTACACCTCACCATAAAGTTAATAAATGTCATTATGTGATCTGATCATTTTTGTCCCAATGGCATAGATAGTCTTCTGTATGGGGTACCTCATAGCTAATCCCATTGGAATTTCCAGGGACAGATATTGACTTAATACAGGTGAACTCTAAGTTTCATTCATTCCTACAAAGTATAAAGGAGTAAATCAATTTCCAGGGACAAATCTGAAGGCTGGTCAGATAATAAATTACCCTTTACTACCTGTGTGACCTTTTACAAATCCCCTAGTTCCCCCCTCTGAACCTCAGTTTCCTTCTCCATCAAATGAAGAAGTGGGATAGATGAGCTCTGATGTTCTTCCTAGATCCTCATCCTATGATTTTATGGATGACCCAGTTTTTGACTAAAAGAGAAGTCTAGTTTGTCTTTCAGGGTGGATAGATGAATATTATCTGTTCAACTCCTTTTAAAAGAGTCTTTGTAATTGGGAATTACTCATATATAAAATAGGAAACATAAATGTTCATTAATAGCCCCTTAAAAATCCTATGAATAGTCAATAGGGATACCTGTGGGGGCAATATGGATTCATAGGAAGAGTCCATGTTTCTGAACCTCATCTATATGTCCTTGAATATGTCATTTTATTTCTTACAGTCTTGCTTTTTTACCATCTGTAAAAGCTATTATTATTAATATAATTCAAAAGAAACAGGATGAGAAAAAGAAGGTCAGGGGGAGCACTGCATAATGAGTAGGGGTGCTTATATGAGGAAATGGAAGAACCAGTTCAGGGAAGCACAGGGGAAAGAATTTGGATGCAGGCCAATGGAGGGGAAAATGGTCGCCATTTTGTTCCTGCTTGGGATGGATGGGATGATGGTAACTGACAACAAAAAGAAGACAAAAATGCCAACTTCTTATTCCCTTGCGTTTTCTTGGCTAAAGAGAAAGACTAGCTTTTGCCCTGGAAATTCTAGCACAAAAATGACAAACTGGGAATCCTGGAAGGTGATAGTAAGAGAACACATTACTTTTCTTGATGAAGTGCTCTAGCCCAGGTGAATTGCAATCTCAGGTTTTGGGGAAAATAAATAAATGACAGGAACACCAACAAAGCCAACTCTTGAACATGATTACTGTCTATGAAATATGAAAGACCAGAGAGACCAGGGAGGGACCACGAGGTGGGAGGATGGCTGTTAGGGTCTTGAGTCTCCAAACAGGGAAAAGAGCAAACCATGCCAACTCTAAGCCAATGATCTTCAGTTCCAGTGGGGAGAGGAGGAGAGAAGGATCAAACAGATAAGGAAAGAGATGATTTATGCATAATATAAAGAGGAAATGGAAGCTATAGAGGGTCAGTGTGGTTTCATCAAGACCAGGATATCCCAGGCTAAACTTATTTCTTTTTATGACATGGTTAATAAAGTAGCTGAATAATAGAATTATAAATAAATATATTATCTAAATGTTAGTAAAGCATTTGATAAAGAATCTTACCACTCTTCTGAAAAAGCTGGAGAGCTACAGAGGTAACAGGGATTTGAGAACTGATTGACATCTCAAGGTTTGTAGTTCAGAGGGACCAGCATTCCCTTCTCTGCCCTGAGAGGAATTTAAGATCACCTTAAGCTTTGAGTTAGGAGGAGAGGATTAGTCATACTGCAGAGTTCTTAAAGGGATACCCAGACTCAGTCTGGGACACAAAAGGAGTGAGGACCTCAGGAACTAAGCAGCAGCAGCAGCAGCAGCAGCAGCAGCAGCAGCAGCAGCAGCAGCAGCAGTAGCAGCAGCAGCAGCAGCAGTGGCGGACAGCCTCCTGAGCCCTGCCTAGGGCTTAATGTGATAAGCCAGAAAGAATTACAAGTGGATATCAGACAAGAAGACAAAGTCAACTGACATCTTAATGGTCCACTGTGGAAAGAGAGCTAGACTTGTTTTGGTTTGGCCCCAAAGGGCAATTACAGGAGTGATGGACGCAACTTGCTAATAATTAAAGAGGTCCAAAAGTACAGTGGTCTCTCTCTGAGGTCATGCTTTCCCCTCGCTACACACCCTTGAGCTGAGGCTGGCCAAGTCCTTCTAGGGTGCACTATATCAGGCATTTCTTTGGGGTAAGGGCCTAAATGGGACATATGGACCTTTGTAGTCCTTCCCAGCTCGGAGATACAGTGATTCCATGATATTGATTGCTTTTTTTTGATGAGAAGACTGAAGCATGTTGAAATGACCAAGGTCACAGAGATAGTAAGAAATTCAAGAGTAGGTCATTCAATCCACAGATCAGTGTACTTTCTATGCCTCCAATAACACATACAACCTCTTCCCCAAACAAATCTACTTGTTTCTTCCATTCTATTCCATTCACTTCAATTCATTTCTAGTTTACCAAACATTAATTACTTGTTGGCTAGTGTTCTAAACACTATGTGATTGTTGTGTTCAGTCGTTTTCAGTTGTGTTTGACTCTTTGTGACCCAATCCAGGGTTTTCCTGGCAAAGATACTGGAATAATTTGTTATTTCCCTCTCTAGCTCATTTTACAGATGAGGAAACTGAGGTAAATAGCATTAAGTGACATACTCAGGGTCACACGGCCAATAAGTGTCTGAGGCTAGATTTGAACTCAGGTGTTCCTGACTCCAGGTGTGGGAATACAAAGGCAAGAAACAAACAAACAGAATAAAACAGTTTCTGCCTTTGTTTGGTTTAGGATTTGAGTTAAAATCCCATTTCTGATATTTATTACCTGTACAACCTTTCTGTCTCTCAGTTTCTTCATCTGTAAAATGGGGAAAGGACCTACACAGTCACTGAAATTCCTTCCAGCTATTCTATGATGCCAAGAAACCCTTCTACATCATTGTTAGAAAACCACCCCTATAAACAGGGAGTCTAACTGCATATACAAAATATATGCCAAATAAATAGTTATTTCAGTGGAAAGTAGAGAATTAACCACTGGGATGGGAAAAGGGATTCAGAAAATGCCCTAATATAGGAGGTCCTCCCTGGACTCAACCTTGTAGAAAGCTAGGTGTTTCAAGAGGCAGAGTTGAAGAAGGAGGGCATTCCAGGCATGGGGGACAGCAAGGGCAAAGTCATGGAGGTGAGAAATGGAATGTTATATGCAAGGAACAGTAAGTAAGTCAGTTTATCTGGAACATACTCATTCTTCTCTTCTTTTCCTTCCCCCTTTTTCCAGTGTTTTAGAAAGTCATAAAGATCCCTTCTCTTAATTGAGAACTTAAGGTTTGTGATTTATTTAATGGTGGCTTTAAATAAATGTTTTTAACCCCACTTAGAATCCAGCCCTTCCGATGATTTATTACCACATTCTTCCCCTGGTTAATTAAACTCATTTCTTAGGAAGTGACTCATGGCTAATCACACCAAGAAAAAAGAATAGTTATATTGCCCTCTTTGTTGTAAAATAAGTGTAAATAATGTTAAAAGCAAAATTAAGATATGCATTCACATATATACACGCACTGGCCCTAAACTCGGTAGCATTATATAAAATAATGCCACTGCAAATGGATTATAAATCCAGCCCCAGTCCTGTTACTAGGTGGAACCAGGCAGCAATTTACATCCTGCTGGAGCAAACATTGCTTCATGTTCTGTCAAGTGAATTTTCCATTTCTTTGGGGAAGCACCATTTTGGAAGGTAAAACCATCTTTTTTTTCCCCCAGATTCCTAGACTCAAACCTGTTGTATGGCTTCTTTGCCCACTGGAGGGATATAAAACCATTATGCTTAAGTATCCTAATAGCTAGCATATGTTTTTTTCTGAGAAATGACACTGCCATCTGGATTTAGGTCTACTGACAATTTCATACAATACTCCCTCTTTCTTCAGAGAAGGGAGGCTGAATGATCCTGCTTGGAAAGCTTTGTCTTATTAATGCAAAAGCAATTGGAGGTGGAACTTCCGTGTGACCTCCCTTCTGAAGATTGCAGATGGCTTTGCTGAGAAAGGATAGGGCTGCCTTTGGGGCTGGGACTAGGAGAAATGAGAGCCGAATCATTCCAGCTGAATAGCATGCTTCTCGACGAGAACCCAGGGAGGCCATGTAGTGTTACTATGCCTGCTTTTCAGAGGAGGAAACTGAGTCTCAGACGGGAAGTGACTCATCACAGGCACAAAGTCAGTGGTGGTAAATAGGACACAGAACTGGGCTTCCTGACCCAAGGCTTAGACTCTATTGTATCATGGAGTAATTGAGAGAGAGCTGATACAATGACTTGTGGGCCAGCTTTGGAATCAAAAAGATCCAGGATCAAATCCTTACTAATACAAACTGTGTGATCATAGATAAGTCACATATTAATGGGACTAAAGAGAGGAAGTGTGGTACAATGGATGGAGGGACAAACTTATCGGGCACATCTTGGCTCACACCCTGTCTCCAATATCGAAAAACTGTGAAACCTTGGGTGAGTCACTCATTCATGTCATGAGAACAAAGAGAGGCGTCATGTTATATGGTACATAACGACCCAACCTTGGAGTTAGGAAGCTGTGGGGTAACCTCTCACCTGTGATACATATTACTTGTGTGACCCTAGGTTACTCACTGAGTATCTCAGTGCGCCAGACAGCTCTCCAAGATTCTAGTTAATAGATGAGTTGCTGATTGAGGGTAAAGGGAATGGTTTCTAACATTGCTGATATGACTGGTCTGGATTTTATTAGGAAAAGAATAATAGGGATCATTCTTGTTATAGTTATATTAGTGAATATAAACAATGGTGACATTTACTAATAGGACTTTAATAATAAGAATAATACCTATTATTTTATTATTGTCTAATGGTGACATTCATTAATATGACTGTTTTACTCTCCTTTATTTACTTTTGCTCCAATGCACTGGACTTGGAAATAATGAACAAGGCAGGTGATTGGGTAAGGAGGGGCCAGGAAGTGGGAGTGAATACAGCACTTCACATAGGATAAGCCCAGCTTACTTTAGGTACTCAGCCCTATGGTGGCGTCTATACTGGCTCAATCCCAAGTCATTAAGCAGCCATTCCAACAAGATCCTTATTACTTAAGGAATAATGTGATAGTCCTCTCTACTCTGAAACAAGCCTTGTTACCATCTCCAGAAGTCATTCACTCCTCCTCCTGCTGCTTGGCAATTGGAGTTGGAGAATCCAGCAGTAACCTCTTTGACTCGTGCAGGTCTTCTCATACATCAGGGACTGGGCGGGGAGGAAAGGAAGAAGACCCTTCTCACCTGAGTGCATCCTTACTGGCCTCCTGGCTGTTGTCATGCACAGGGAAAACCTTCTGGGCCCCTCCATCCAACTGGCTGCATGTGGAAATGGGCAGGCTGGGATAATTGATGTGCTCGGTCTGACCGTGCACAGGTGGCTCAGAGACGGCGTACAGCCGCTTCTCGGGTTTGCCAATGCCATCTGTTGCCATCGGAACATCTGTCGTCAAGGTCACCCTGTCACCCTCTGTTAAAGTTACAGGTTTGGTGAGGAGAACAATGTCACCTAGGAAGGAAAGGATGGGGAAGGGGGAAGAGAGGAAGAGGAGAAAGGAAATTAGATAAAGCAGGAAAAAAAGTGATTTAAAAAATTGATGGGAAAGAAAAAAAGAATCTAACATCTTTTCAACAAATTGAATAAAAACAGGTAAAGTAGATGTGGTGCTCTTTAAGAAGAATGTTTTCCTAAACCATTTGGCCAAGGATATCTTATTTCTATCATCATCTCCCCTTCAAATATTAGACTATCGGATACCTCTATACATCAAGCGAATACAAATATGAAGATTTATAAGCTTGGAGATTTTGTAGACAAGTACTCTCTTTTTGAAAAAGCAGATCTGCAGTTAAGATAGAACTTATTTTTAAATGCATGTATTCCCCCTTTTGCTCCATATATCAACAAAGCTATTTTTGATATGATCCCTTTGCAGAAATATTTCTCTCTGTGTATGCGCACGCTCATGTACGTGTGTATTCATGTGTGCTCACCGAGAGGCCAGGCAGGGAGCAGAGGGGGAGGAGGGATTGTGTTCATCAAAGTATTTTACTGACATTTGAGCTTTTGCTCTTATGCCAGAAAGAAGAACCCATTTGTTAATAAAGGACAATTATGTTAATAGACTCTAATGAGCTGGCGGACAAAAATACCTTAATGAGTCAAATGCAGTATTGGATTTTGAAAGCCGGCAGTATTTATAGGCAACTCCACTCTCTCTCAGCAGGATGAATTCAGCTGTTTCCTGCGTATATGGTTTTATATACTATGTATGTGCACATATGTAATTATGTATATAAGTACATTTTATATATACAGATACTTCTATGTATGTGGTCATATGTGTATGTGCACACAAACATACATATACATGTATCTGTGTATATATACCTATATATGCATAATTGTATATATACACACATAGATATATAAATACATATATTTTGGGGTTGGTTTTTTTTGTTATAATCTGACTCAGTACATGTGGCAAGCCAACTTAACGCCCATCTGTTACAAAAGGAGGGGCTGTCAAGACCCAGCAGCCAGTCCTAAGCCACCATTGCCAGCACCAGGCACTTCCTGGGGCTTCCAAAATATCACTGTCTAAGAGTGGGAAAGCAGCTCATCTCCTGTCTTTTCACACAATTCCTCTACGTTCTCCTGGAGACAAACATGTCAGTATTAGGAGACATGGTGGGTGCCTGGGTAAAGGAAGCAGAAGGAAAAGGAGAAGCAGCAGAAGTGGAATTTAATTAGCATCAGCCAGTCCCTGTACCAGTAGAGGTCGGCACCTTCTCTGCTGTAGGATGGTTTTAAGAACTGCCCCCATCACAGCAAGGTCAGGTGATCTGCCCAGGGTCACACAGCTAGGAAGTGTGTCAGGGATAATAGGATTAGAGATTTTGAGCTGGATAGGACTTGAAGGTCATCTGATCCTACTCTCATCTTTGCACAGAAGGAAAAACTGAAGTCAGAAAGGTGAAAGGGCTGAACCAAGGCCAGCAAGGGAGTGGCAGGGTCAGGAATCAATCTCAGGTGCTCTGCAGAGACCAAAGAGGAAAATGCCATGTTGCTTGGCTCCAGGATTTCCCAAAGTTGTAGAAGGTCACAGATCATCTGGTCCAAACCATGCCTGGACAAGAATTCATTCTACAACACACAGAGCAATCACTACCTAGAGTTCTAAATGATTATACAGGTCTTTATGTTTTATAAATCACTTTACATTATTTGTTCTTCACAACAACCTTGGGGAGAGGGTCCTGTTATTATTTCCATTTTATAGGTAAGAGAACTGAGACTGAGAGATGTGGAGTGATTCACATAGCTATGAAATGTCTGAGGCTGAATTTGAATTCAGATCTGATCCCAAGTCCAATCTTCCTTCTATTAATAACCTAGCTGCGTGGGTTTAAAAGTCTCCAGCGACGGGGAATTCACTGCCTCCAGAAACCACTTACCTTGCTTTCTGAATATCTCTTTTCTGTTAGAAATGTGCCCTCATATGGAACCAAAGTTTTCTTCCCTTGAAACAAGAACCAATGTTTGCAAAGCACATTAACGTTTGGTGACTCTTCTACATTATGGACCTCATGGGGTCTCCTGACCCCAAGGAGTGATTGATACTTTGGTTATTCTTGTTTTTTTAAAACAATTTTTAATATCATTTCTTTCATATTCCCTAAAATTCCCCTGTGTTCCCTCTCCCTCCTGTGAGAGTCATGACATTATAGTGAAGAATTTACTTTAGATATTATTATCCCCATTTTACTAGTGGGAAAACTGAGACTGTGAGAGATGAGGTGATGTGGCCAGGGTCACACAGCTGTCAAATGTCAGAGGCAGACCTTCCCACCTCCCCAGGCCAGCCTCCTGCCTCTTCTGCATCCCTGCCTCTCATCCTCACATTGCTTCTCATCCTGCCCTCTGAAGCCAAGGAAACAGGATGCATTCCTCCTCCCAATAAGAGACCCTGAAGCCAGCTTACACATTGCGCCGAGTCTCCCTCTTCTTCAAGCTATACACAACTAGTTCGTTCATTGTTCATGGCATCTTCTTCAGACCTTTCCCACCCTGCTTGGATCTTACAGATGGGATTTTGTGCAGTCTCCTTCACATATGATAGCAGAATCTTCCTATATCAAAGGATAGATATAGATATCTACATCTCTATCTCTATATCTATCTGTCTGTCTATCTATCTATCTATCTATCTATCTATCTATCTATCTATCTATCTATCTATGTAGGAGGGCAGCTTAAACCTTGGTGTACATTGACAATGTAACAAAGTCCCCTTGAAAAAGAAAAAAAACCCCAAGCCAATGAATGGAAGTCAGGCCTATTGGCAGTTTCTAACACTAAAACTGAAAAAATGGGAATTGCATAGTTAGATAGCAGTTGTTCACAAAAAGATCTGAGATTTTAGTGGACTATAAACTTGATATGAGTCAGTAGTGGGACTATCAAGGTGGGTAAGGGAAAAGATGAAAAACAAATGTAATATTGGTCTGTACTAAAGATGACATTGCTTTCAGAGGCAGCCAGGCACTGCCCCCACTGTCCTCTGCCTGGTCAGACACATCTACAATACTGGATTTGATTCTGGGCATAATTGAAGAAGGACATCATGAACTAGGGAATGTCTTGAGGAGGGCACCAAGGACTTTGTCATATAAAGATTGGTTGGAGGGACTGAGATTGACTAATTTGGAGATGAGAAGACTGGGAAGGGGGAAATCGATGCTATTGGAGTGGATTTGCAAGGCTGCCATGTAAAGGAGGGTGTTAGGTTGTGCTGTAGTGGATGTAGTGCCAGGTTTAGAGTCAGGAAGACTCATATTCCTTAGTTCAAATCTGGTTGCAGACCCTTTCCAGCTGTGTGATCCTGGGCAAGTCACTTACCCCTGTTTGCCTCAGTTTCCTCATCTGTAAAATGAGCTGGAGAAGGAAATAGCAAACCTCTCCATCCTTACTAAGAAAACCCCAGATAGGGTCACAAAAAGTAGGACATGATTGAAAGGACTGATACCACCATCTAATGCAGGCAACCATATGTAACCATCTAGGTACCTACACATATAGACAGAAGGCAACTTGAAAGGTCAACATATCAGCATATAGGGAAAACGAGAAAGACTTTTTGAAGAAGATGGGCCTCAAGCTGAGCATTGAAGGAAGCCAAGGGCAATTAGAGGAGGCAGCACATTCCAGGGATGGGGGCAGCTAGTCCCGTTGATATAGGAGGTGGAGTGTCCTGTGTGAATATCTGCCAAGAGTATGTTGTACCTAGATCATCAAGGGAGTAGAAGGGAGTAAAGCATAAGGAGACTGGAAAAGTCAGGTAATGAAGAGTTTTAAAGGCTGAAATGAGCATTTGGCATTTGATCCTAAAGGTAATAGGGAGTCATTGGGTCTTATGAGCAGACCTATGCTTTAGAAAAATCCCTGCAGTAGCCAAGGGGAGGATTGATCCCAGTCAGAAGAGACCTGAGGCCTAAGGACAATCAGAAGGTGATGTTTGGTGAAAGGTGACGTCCCAAACCAAGATTGACTGTTGGACCTGAGAAAAAGTGATTCTGTGGTTCTAGGTTGGTGAATGTGCAATATCAATGCTGCTTTGAATATCCCAGGAGGGAACTTTCCATGTTACCTCACCTCAAGACCAAGCTGATAGGACCAAGATCCTAAAAATGTCCGTGGCTTTCTGAAGAATACAAGCTCAACCTTCACAGGGATTTCATTAGGGCCAAGTATTAGAATCCATCCCCCTTCACTTCACTCCCCATCCCAAACCCCAAGAACTTTATTTTTCTTTGTGGAGAAGACTCTGATAAGGAAACTTCTACCAATAAAGACTTACAACTGGGACTCCAATGGGCGCCTGCCAAGGGTTCCTGGGCCCTCCGAGCTTTAGAGTGATTATCAATAGTAACTGTTGCTGTTTCCCACCCAGCCTGATGTCTTTGTTTTTCTTGACCTCATTAAAGGGGCCATGCCCTGGCTACTTCTTAAACAGGCCTATTCAATGAATTGGCATTGCCTCACCCCAAGTGAGTACCTGCAAAGACCTTGGCCTAAAGGGCCCAAGGTATCCGAGTGCATCTTGGGCCATCTCTAGTCATCCTGAGGAATATCAGGTCACTGGATTCAGATGGTTCTGGAGGAGAAGTGGTGACCTGTACAGTCCTTCCTTACTCAAAACAAAGTCAAGTGTAAGTCATGTCATCATTTCTCCGATGACATGGTGTTCTTTGGCAACCAAGGACAAACACAACAACTAGGACCTTGGATGCTGAGGAGTATGAAATCAGGCCTTTATTTTCCAAACTAAACTTTCCAGACCCTGCCCATCTTCCTCACCCCTAGCCCACTGGAATCTCTCCTCTGCCCTGGAGACCCTGGCCTCAGATAAGTGAGCTTTCACTTTGTCTTGCCCCATCCCAGGTACCCAGTCCATTTGTTCGTCAATTCCAGCCTCTATGGCCTACACATGCCACATCATCCCAAACCCTCTTTGTGTGTTGTGTTCCCCATTAAAATGTCAGCTCCTCGATGGCAGGCATTGTCTCATTTGCTTGGTTTTTCATCATCGGTGCTTGGCACAGTACTGCACACACAGCAAGCACTACATCTTGCTTTAGATAACTCCATTTAATGAGACTGCCACATAATTAGGCAGCATCTAATCACATAAGTTTCTTGAACATACTTGTCCTGCACATCTCCTTTATTTTCCTTCAATTCAATTCAACAACTATTCCTCAAGCATTCAACATGGGCCAGATATTGAGCTGGGTGCCAGGGGTGCAAAGATTCCAAATCAATCAGTCCCTGTGCTCAAGAAGTTTATTTTCTATTAAGGTAGGGTTGGAGTAGGACAGGGAAAGAACATGGATACCAGCAATTACATTCAAAATATGTACAAATCCATCACCTCTCCCCTCCTGTTTAATTTCTCAAGCTAATTTCAGATTGCAGAACATCTCTCTCTCTCTCTCTCTCTCTCTCTCTCTCTCTCTCTCTCTCTCTCTCTCTCTCTCTCTCTCGCTCTCTCTCTCTCGCTCTCTCTCTGTCTCTCTCGCTCTGTGGAGAGGCACCTTAGGGGCCATGTAGTCCAGTCCCCACAGATGAAGAAACAGAGGCTACAGAAGTGACTTGCCCAAGACCACCCCACAGAAAGCAAAACTGCAGTTTAAACGTGATCCTCCTGTCTCCACATCCAAAGTTCTTTCTGGAGGTCAGCACCGTCCAGCTGATTGGCAAGGTTACTCATTCGTTTGTAATCACCTTCTCAGACACTGAGACCCATCCATCGCGGGTTCCATGAAGGACCCAGATGATTATTGAGGATTAATGGGTTATCCGAGGGGCCAGTTGGTGCATTTGGAGGGAAAAGTGTAACCAATGCAGCTGTTTACTAATAAATAAAGCCTCAGCTGCGGCAGCCATAAATTAGAGGTCTTTAATTGGGAGGCTGCAAACCTAGGCTCTTTATTACAATGCGGCTTCTTGTTATTTTATGATGTCAGGGTAGATGGCAGACTGACAGAGGGCTTATGAATCACAGTTTGCAGATGGCACTCCTGGGCCTCGGCGGCGACGGGCACAGAGGAGCATGAGGGCTCAATAGGGGATCCTGCCAAAGACGACCCCCTGAGAATTAGCTGTCTCCATTTCTCTTGTGCCAATCTCACCCTGGCAAGGCCCTTGTTTGAGAGGGGAAGAGGGGGGAAGGGGGAGAGAGAGAGAGAAAATTAGAGAGAGAGGGAGGGAGGGAGAAAGGAAAAAGAGAGAGAAAGAGGAAAGGAGAAAGAGAGGGGGAGAGAGACAGAGACAGACAGAGACAGAGAGGGTGTCGACAGAGACAGACAGAGACAGAGACAGAGAGAGAGGGAGAGAGGGAGATTGGAGCTGATTGGCAAGTATAGAAAATTCTCTTATCTGAGAATAAGGGCAGTGGACCCCAAATTGAATTCTAGTCTTTTTAAATGAAAGCCTGGCTGGGGAAGCTAGGAGCAGCCCAGGGAACTTAGGACGTGGTGGCTAAGATGGCCTGAGATTGACCAGGTCAAGAAGACCTGTCCATCCTTTCCTGCCTCCTCCCTTTTCCCCCAATCCCTCCAGCTAGTACACAACCCAGCAGACTGGGATTCAGTTGGAATTCAGTGGTCTCCTAATGGAGTCCAACTTTGGCAGATAGCTGGGGAGGTATCTTGGCTCACTGAACTCAGGGCTTTAAGGCTTCTGAGGGGACAATCTCTTCTTTTTGGTCATCATTCATTTTGATGCCTAGTGACTCATGCACAGCCACAAAGCTATGGTCATTGTCAACAGATATTTGGACGGTTTTGTCTTTAAACTGAATTGATTCTAGTGGGCTAGATCTTCATAAAAAACAAACAGAAAAGGCTGTCCTTTTTGGAGGTAGCATACTGCATTCTGGCATTTAAAACTATATTAGTGCCACTTTGGGCAGGGTGAGAGGTGATGAAGAAAAGGATCGGGGTTTTTTTCCTAATTTATTGCAGCTTTCCCAGAGGTGAGTCAGTCCTGGACTCATGTCCAAAAAGGTCTTGAGAGCACCCCTGAGATGCCTGTAACTCATTCCCCACCTTGCCTTGTGTTTCTGACTGAAATAGAGAAGCTTTCTGGGACAGAGCTGTTCTCTCCATCTGTTGTGTAGAAATGGAAACTGTAGTGGGTCTCAAGAGTCCAGGATTTGGGGGGACAGAGGTCCCCAAGGCAGCTTCTGGCCACATCTTTTTGCAAGAAATTCAGCTCAGTGTGCAGAAAGATCCAAAGGGGCAACACCCCATTCAACACAAAGGAGCGGGATAGAAAACAAAAATACAGTTGTATCTAAGAGCACTTAGTGGATATTAATCACAATCTTGCCTGATGGGGAGATCCATTCGAGACTCTGAAAGCTACAGGAACAATGTAAAAATGAATTGGGAAGGGTGACTAATCCAGGGGTTGGGAACTTGCAGTCTTGGGGCTGCATGTGGCCTTCTAGGTCCTTGGGTACAGCTTTTGGACCAAGTTCAAGTTTTATAGAACAAATCCTTTTATTAAAGGGATTTGTTCTGTGAAGTTTGAATTCAGCCAGAGGGTTGCACTTGAGGACCTAGAGGGCTACATGTGGCCTTGAGGACCCAGGCTCCCCACCCTTGGGCTAATCAGTGATTTAAAACAGGCCCTCTCTGCATTCTGGGTAAGGCTTTCTCTAGACTTGACTTGCCTTTCCTTGAGTGATGCCAAGAATATATACGTTTGTTCTGTTAATTAAAAGAGGAAGACCATCCCATGTTTGGATAGCCCTTTAGGACTTCATAAGTGGTTTTCACGTAATAGTAGTAAACATAGCCACAGGAAGAATGAATGAAAAATATTGGAGATTGTTCCGCAGACTTCTTTTGGGAAACGGCGTATCCATTCAGGCTACAATGAGACAATAAACGTAAAGTCCCGTGTCAGTCTTTGCAAATATTGGCACGGTTACTAACTGAACCTGTATACTCCCTGTTACCACAGCAAGAGAGCAAACCTACGACTTCCTCTAAGAGACAAGAAAAAGAAACCAAGGGAGTCACTTCTACTCAATTCCACAATATGCACAATGCAAAGCTATGCATATGTAATACATATATGTATAAATACACATATTACACACCATACATGCATGTCTCATGTGTAGCCATGGAGTGACACGTATGTGTATGTATATCATTGTAAGAACTATAAACATATACATGTGTATGTGATCAATATATAGATATAGTCACAGATGGGAGTTTGTATGTCATTGAAAGGGTTTTTTCTTTATGTATCCCTCTATGGATATCTATATCCAGCCATATGTATTCATGTATTTATCTATAGATATAATCCTATATATATATATATAATTATAGATAGACGATATCATTAGGGGAAGATACAGTTAGAGTTTTATAGATGTAGCTACATACCTATGGGGATTACGTATGTGCATGTATATATATACATATATTTGAATATACTTACACCATACAGACATAGAGTAGGTATAGATAAGATATAGATTAGATATGGATATAGATAAGATAGAGATTGGGTGTAGATAAGATATGGATTTAAGATATCAATTAGTTATAGATGTAGATAAGGTAGAGATATAGATGAATAAAAAAAGACTGAAAAATTAAGGATTAAAGAAATAAAACTTTTGGAACATTGTGTGTGGGGGTACATACATACACACAGCTATACACATGCATGTGTATATAAATACACATAACTAAATAGATAAATGAGAGGAAGAGAGAACAGAGAGAGGAGAGAGAGAAAGAGATAAGGATAGAGAGAGATGCATAGATATATAGTTAGGTAAGCAATGGATGCAACCAGGGTAGGGTCCTAATCGACTCTGGTAGAGTACATACTCTGGAGCTGGGTCCCTTCCAGTGATATTTGTGATGCCTTTGGATCTAGATCCCCTCTGGGTGTATATTTTTCCTTCACCCTTGCCTTATGGGCTGGCTCAGTGTTGAAAGACTTGCTTCTTTGGGAAGACTTGGCACTTCCCTGGCTCCTATGATGACAAGAGCAGGGGTGGAGGGAGCTACAACCACACTTGATCAAAAAAGTATTGACCACTAAACTAAGAAGAGTCCCGCTGTCTCTTCCTCTTTCTAGGACTACCTCCATCTCTCCTCCCCTTAAAGCCCATACCCCAACTCGAGACCACTGCTTAGACCTGGCAGCAGACACATGTGTTCCTTAGGGGCACCAAAGCCAAGGCCTCAGGCCCCTGGCTGCTTCTACTCTTTTGCATTTCTTACCCTAACATAGGTGACTAAAGAATGATCAGGACTTCCCATGTGTCTTTTTAGGCAGCTCAAGAGTTCCTCAGTCATTGCTCCTCCAGGGCTGCATCTGATTCATGGACATGGGTTCAGAACTATGGGCCTCTCTTGGGGGGAAAAGAGTTAGTTCACCAGTCCCACTAGGCCCACTTGTGGGTTTGTGTATTAATAGAGATCTATAGTTCTGTCATCTAACTGCAGTCATAGGTGGGACAATAAACATCCATCATGCACTTCACTCATCTTTCGTGGATGGTTAGGGGCTGAAATCTTCCTAGAGGCTTTGGACTATCCCAGGTCTTGTCCTAACAAGTACAATGCCATCCACGTGGAAAAAGGAAAATCTGAAAGACCTCACCATCCATAGGAAATCCTTCAATGTAGAGTCTATCCTGAGTCTTCTCTATAAAAGAGGCAGACACCTTTGGTGAGTATCTTTCTCCTTGTTTTAGGTCTTTCCTGGTGTGTGTGATCTTCTGATCAGATTCAAAGATAAAAAACAATCTCAAACTTATGCCCAAAGAAACCTGAGTTCTCCCGGGGGAAGAAGAGGTTCTGTCATATATACTGCAAAGTAATCCTAAGGCGAAGGAATGGAAACAAATGAAAAATCATTTGCTAAGTGTTTTCAATGTGCAAAGGATTATGCTGAGTACTGGGAATACAAATAGAAAAAGGCAATCTATATCTTCTTTTATGGATTGGGGGAGATAGAAAATCAAAGAAATAGCAATGGATGGGGTTACAAGTTCTAAGAGTGCAGCAGCAGTGGGCAATGAGGATGGCAAGGACCAGAGATCCTTGGGTTACATCAGATATTAAGATGGCAGTGTCCAGGTACTTGAGAATATAGAGAGGGTGCAATAGGGGGATGTCTGGAGGACCTTAGGAAAGAGTAAAATGGCAGAGGGAAAGGTCTGGTGGACTTCCATGTCATCTGAAGGGGTAGCGTTTTTGGTTCCCATTCTATCTAGTCCATGTGAATAGACAGGTATCCTAGGTGAAGGAGAAGAGCCAAGGTGACAGAATGTTCTTAGTAGTACAGTTTGTTTCTGCTGCTCAACATTTCTGGGTGGAACCTGCAATGGCCTGAGGGTTGGAGTAAGATAAGAGGGCAGAATTCAAAGCATGTCTGAGTAGGAGCTCAACAAAGAAACCCCAGAATTATATAAGCTACTCTTGAATAAGGAGGCAGTATGTAATGTGGGAAATATTCTGTTCTGGTAATCAGAGGAGCCTAGGTTCAATGACCAGTTTTGCCACTGTCCAGATCACCCATTTGATAGTGAGCAAGCTGGTTAATTTCTCTGGGTTTCAGTTTCTTCTTGTGTAAAAAAATGAAAAATAAAGATTGGACTAGATGATCTCCAAGGATTCTTTAAGATTTAAATGTAATCTATGATCTTAACACTCTATTCTGAGTCTTAATTTCATAAATAGTAAGAAACTAGTTGCTCTGATGAGGAAGACATCTGAATCTCCAAAAGGAAAAAAGTGACTTTTGGATCTGGACCCCAAAAGGAAAAGCCCCTGGACTTTTCTGTGTGATCCAGGTCCCTGGTGTTCACCTGGGACAATTGCCCTTCCCAGTTAATTGACTCTCCTTTGAGTGTCTGCACCTGGCCCCACCCTAAAAAACCATTCTCTTAATCCTATCTAGACCCCTCCTCTGCTCCCATAGGAGATTACATTTTTTTTTTCTCTAGTATGGAGAGAACCAGTAGAAATGAATGGAAGGTGCAAAGAGGAAAACTTAGTGTAAACCTTGGGGAGGAGGGGGTGGTAAACAAAAAACAAAAATAACTTCCTAACACTTATAACTTCAAATTGAAATGAGCTATCTTGGAGATGGTTGGTTTCCTTTTTATTGGAGGTCTTTAAATAAAATACAAACAACTATGAGTCATGGAGGTTATGATGGAGATATACGTATTCATGTAGAAATTGAATTAGATGGCTGTGGAAGTCTCTTCTAACTCTCAAATCCTGAGGCTGTCTCAAATATGGTGGCATATGAGAGTACACAATAGGGTTTAGGTGGGTGAAGTGTTGTGGACGACTTGGTAATTGATTAGCTATAGGGGATAGGGAAAAGAAAATGATTACTCAATGATTTCAAAACTGGGTGTGGGAGCAATGGTGGTGCCCTTAAGCACAATACAGAAGAAAAGCAAAAAAAAATACCCCTTGTCATGTAAGTTTTGATCTTTACCTGGGCACTGAACACCTCTGCTTCCCTGCTTTGGCCCATCACATGTTCTCCCATTTCCATGCCTGGAAATTGACATTTAATGTAACTTTCCCAGATGGATTAACATTTCCTAATATTCAGTAGTGGATTGCGTGCTGAACCTGGAGTACGGAAGACCTGAGTTCAAATATGGCCTTAGCTGTGTGATCTTGGGCAAGTCACTTAACCTCTACACGTCTGAGTTTCCTAAACTTGAAAATGGAAATCATGATAACACCTACCTTGTAGTGATGTATTGAGGACCAAATGGGATATGATTTGTAAAAACAAAGCGAAAACCATTTAGGACAGTGCCTAACACATAGTAACAAATACATAAACGCATGTTGATTGAATGATCGCTTAGAATGTCATTCTTAACAGCTTCATATCCTTCTTGAGCTATCTTTCCCTATAGAATTCTATTCCACAGGTCTTTTATTTTCTTAAAGGCCTCGAAAGCTCTTCTAAAATGTATGCCATGTGATAGGCTATTTCTAGCTATATGTTCCTCTATCACAAATGTCTAATTTAGGACAAAGGCAACCCCCAAAGTCCACATCTATTTAAAAAGTGAGAATAGTAACTCCACCTACTTCTCAGATTGAAGATCAAATGACAATATGTGTAAAGTGCTCTGCAAACCTTAATTTGCTAAATATATGTTAGGTATGATTATTGTTATTACTGAAATTTTCTGATCTCCTAACACTTCTTGTCTTCATTGTTTTAGTTTGGCTCTGTGCTGTGATTTCATCCCTTCCTTTCTCTTCCCTTTCAAATCTCTTAATTCTGAGTGTAGTATAATTCCTTACACATGGGAAGAGTGTATAAATTCAAAGGCCAATAGATCTTTGATCTTATCAAAATGGACACTTCTTCCAATGGTGCTGATCGTAAGACATCTACTCCTCTTCTAGTGTGGTTCTTGTCCATGTCCTGTTGTCAATTCCTATAGGTCATTTACTCAACATTGTAAGTTTGGAATCATATGTTTCCAGATATTATATGGATAGCAATGGATCATGTAAGCTGTCCATCTCTCATTCTAAAAGAAAAAAACAAAAAACCTTTTGTTTTTATGTCACCTATATTTCTTCCTTCTTTCCTTCCTTCTCTCTTTTCTTCCTTCCTTCATCTCTATTCATCTTGTTTTTCTTTTATTTATTCATTCATGTATGTATGTATGTATGTATTTATGTATATATTTTCTTTTATTTTCCTTTCTACCTTTCTATCTATGCACATATTGTTTCCTTCCAGGAAACATTAACTCCTTGGGGTACTCTTTCACTTTGCTTTTATATTTCCAGTGCCTGGCACATAGTAGGCACTTACTAACAGGATTTTCAATAGAATAAAACTGAACTGAATTTATGGTAAGTAATCCTGATCATACCCAGAGTAAGCCATGGACCTTACTATCACTGGGTCAAATGTTTCTAGAAGTCTTGACTTTTGCAGTGGCTGCAAAACCACTTTCCATGTTCAGCTGGTTGATCTGGGAACTCATCCAGCTACTGGAAGGTGATATTGATTTTGACTCTTAGTGGTTTGGCCCCCAAACCAGGGACTGGAGAAAAGGCCTCAGACTCTTTGTTATGGTCTCTCAGGATGTAGTCCAATTTCTTCATGTTTTGGCTCTTTGTCCAAATAACTTTCCTCTTCTAAGCTACATGTTCTACTTCTAGCCTCATTTCTACTCAGTCAACTTCATTAAGAAAAAGGGTGTTGTACTTCCACATGCAGAGGGCATTCTGGGGAATAGGCACTGTTTTCTGATCTGTGAATCAGTGGTCATGTGGAGGTTTTTAAATCATGTCATGGTAGAAAATAAAATAGTGCCTAAGATGAAGAGAAAATGATCAGGTTTGAACATTCAAGAGACCATGAGAGAAAATGAGCTTTCTACAAAAAGGGAAGTACTATCTTCTTGAAGCCACTTTGATTTTCTCTGTAAGTGTCTGACTTGGGTAATTGTATGCCTTAATTTCAATCTGGCCCAGATATCACCATTATCACTATCACCACCATCATCGCCATCGTCATCACCATCATCACCATCATCACCATCATCATCACCATCATCATCACCATCATCATCATCTCCATCACTGACTATCATGATTATCATTGCTATCGTTATGACATCACCATCATGAGATCTTGGGCTACATAAAAGCTAGTTTCTGTGAGTGAAAGGGGAAGGAGAAGAGAAGAGGACAAGGAGAGAACAAACATTTCTATCACGCCAGGTATTATATGTGTCAGGTACTATGCTAAGCACTTTTTAAAAATGTGATCTCATTCGATCTTCACAACAACCTTGCAAGGCAAGTTCCTATATTTAGTTGAGGAAACTGAGGCTGAAGGAAGATAAGTGCCTTACCCAGGGTCACATACCTAGTAAGTGTTCGAGGAGGTGGTAGTCTCACTTAATTCTGCCCTATTTAAATAACATCTAGAGTATTGTGTTCACTTATGAGCACCCGTGTTCAGGAAGGACACTGATAAATTTAGAAGCCTACAGAGGAGGGAAAAAAGAATGAATGACCAGGTATCCATATTCTGGGAGGAATGATACATGAGTGATGTTTAGCCAGAAGAAGAAAGATCCTTGGAACAGGGAAGGGGTGTTTTCAAATATTCAAAGAGTTTTTGAAAGAGAATTTATATTCATTCTATTTGGCCCTGGTGGAAAAATTGGGGACAGTAAGTAGAAGATGCAAAAGGAAAATTTAAACTTAATATCAGAAAAAGAAGTGAGATCAGGAAAACCTGCTTCAGAATGATAACTGTCAGTAGGAGGAATAGAATACCCAACTTTTATTTAACTGTCATTTCTATCTAGGTCACAATTATTCTCCTTCCCCTTTACGCTCCCCGTGGTAGAATATAAGCTCAGTGAGGTCATGTTCTGCTTTCATTTTCGTCTTTTTATTCCCAGCATCATCACAATGTCTGATAAATAGGTGTCACTTACTAAATGCTTTCTGGATTAAACTCAATTCTGTGACTTGGCCAAGGTCACATAATGAGTAATTGTTGATACTGGAATCTGAACCTTGCCTGCATGTTCTATCAGTACTTTGTGCATATTGAGGTCCTAGGGGCTGAGAGACACAGTTGAGTCAAAGAAAGGACATATTTTCTCGTCTCCCAGAGCTTATCTTCTAAGTCAAGCCCCTTAGCACCTACTCCTCAGAGCCCAACTTGTGAGACCAATAAACCTCCCCTCTGCAATATGGGGCTTTAATCTAACTCATGACAAATGCCTCATATTCAAGGTACAGATTTGATGACCCTTCAAGAAAAGCAGCCCATAAAGGTGTAGAGAGAAGATTATAGAATCTCCCTGGGACTGAGAAGAGACAAGAGGAAACTGAAATAGCATTTTCTCCTTTACAAGGCCCCCATATCAGATCTTGTTTCTTCCCACACTCAACTAACAACTTGTCCCTTATTTTTCCTGGCTCTCCCTCCCATTTGGAAGCAGGCTTTTTACACTCTGTCCAGAGAACAAATATCTCTGATCTGTCCATGGCAAGCACAAGTCACTGTCTTTTCAGAGCCTATAATGACTTCTCTCCTTCACACTAGTTCCCAGGGCACCACAGAGACATAGGGAAATGAGGCCAGATGACAAATTCATCTATTCACTTGGGTTCTACCACCTACCGTGCTGTCTCATCTTAGCCCAGATTTCTTTTTATGCTAAAAGCTTCTTGGAGGAGGGACTCAATGGAGTACTTAGATCACTGGATCAGGGATGACTTAAGAGTCCATATACTTATTTCTATTAATCTATTTCTAAAACATATTTCACTTTTAAAAAAATGTATATTTATTTATTTTAAACATTTTCTTTTAAAATTTTGAGTTCTAGATTTTCTCCCTCCTTTTTACCTTTCCCTCACCCACTGAGAAGGCAAACAATATGCTACCAATTACACATGTAAAATCATGAAAACATATTTTCACTTTGATCATATCACAAAAAAGCAAGAAAACTAAAAAATGAAGCAAGAAAATTGTACTTGAAATGGTACTCGGAGTTCCTCAGTTCTGTCTTTGGAGTGGGATAGCATTTTTTCATCATGAGTCCTTTGGAACTGTCTTGGTTCACTTTATTGATCAGAGTAGCCAAGTCTTTCACAATTGATCATCATTATCACATTATTGTTACTGTACACAATGATCTCCCGATTTTTTTCACTTCACTTTGCATCAGTTCGTATAGTCTTTCCATGTTTGTTTCTTTTTTTTTCCTGAACTACCCTTCTCATCATTTCTCACAACACAATAGTACTCCATTACAATCATATGCCACAATTTGTTCTGCCATTCCCCAATTGATGAGCATCCCCTTAATTTCAAATTCTCTTCCACCGTAAAAAGAGCTGCTATAAATATTTTGTATGTAAAAGTCCTTTCCCTTTTTTTTTTATTTCTTTGGGGTGCAGGTTTAGTAGTGTATTGCTGGATCAAAAGGTATGTACAGTTTTATAGCCTTTTGGACATAATCCCAGATTGTTCTCCAGAATGGTTGAACCAGTTTGTTATTCCACCAACCCCTCATTAATGTACCTATTCTTCCTCCTCGCCTCCAGCATTTGTCATTTCTGATAGATGTGAGGTGATAATTCAAAGTTGTTTTAATTTGCTTTTCTCTAGTCAATAGTGATTTGGAACATATTTTCATATGACTATAGATAGCTTTGATTTCTTCTGAAACCTTCCTGTTTATATCCTTTGGCCATTTATCAATTGGGAGTCATTTTTATTTTTACAAATTTGATTCAGTTCCCCATGTATTTGGGAAATGAAGCCTTTATCAGAAAAAATACTGTAATTTTTTTTATTACTTCATGTCTGTGGTGCTTTTTTTGTAAAATGTAATTTCCCTGATTATCTTTTTTAATTAGGTCTATTTTACTTTATCTTAGATCATGATTATTATTTCTGACTTTTTACTTCAACTACAGAATAATAGATTCTGCTCCAACATTTTAACTCCTTGTATATCTTTCTATTTCAAGTGTGTCTCTGGTACACAGTGTTGGAGTCTGGTTTCTAATTCATTCTGTTATCCACTTCTGTTTTATGGGTGAGTTTATCCCATTCACATTTATAATTATGATTTTAATTATGTATTTATGTTCTTATTTATTCTTCTCTCTTCCCCTCCTTGTTCCTCTTCAAATGTCTAATGTGTTTCTAAGCACTACTTCCCTTAAACTTCTCTTCTTTTTCTCACCCTCATATCTCATATCTCCTATGTGTGTGCATGCGTGCATGCATGCTTCTTTTACCAATCTGTTAATTCTCTTTTCAGGATTTTCTTGCATTACTCTAATTTGTTTTCCAAAATTTTCCTCTATGACTTTTTTTCTATCTTTAACTCTTCAAGGACTTCTTTCTGGCCTTGGATAAACTTTTCTTTGAGGATTTGCTTGTAGATGGTTTCACATTGTAGGCTTTTTTTAAATTTATGTCTCAGTCTTCCCTGACTCTGTAGAAGATTTTAGTGGTCAAGTCCTTTGTCTGTTATTGGTTGCTCATTTTCCCAGTATATTTCTTCCCTTTGAACTATATGTTAAAATTGGGCTCTGCTCACCTGGAGGTAGGGAGACCCAGTGCCATGTACCAGGCTTTTTTATGCTGCTGTTTTCAGAGCTAGTTGTGGGGATCTGCAAGATTTTCAGTGCCTCCAAAGCATTGTGATCTGAGGAGATGTGTGGTCACTGCTCTCCTGGTCTGCATCCTGGTCCTTCCCCAAGAAAGACCCCTGTTCCCCTCTAGCCACAAGTACTAGCACTCTGCATTGCCTTGGAACTGCAACCCACAAACACACGTGGGCAGTAGAATCACAGGTTAACACCAGATAGACCCAGTGTCAGCAAAAGAGTCCCCTATAATCTCTGAACAGTTGTCCCATCCATCCCCTTACTCTCTCTGAGCTGAGAGCTCCTGAAGCTGCTGCTGCTGTTCTCCAGGTCTGTGCCTGGAGTTACAGAACTCTCCTGTGTACCTTCTAAAGTGTCTTACGCTGGAAAAAATGTCTCCCTTTGATCTTTCCTTGGCTTTGTCACTCCAAAATTTGATTAGAGGTGTTATTTTAAAGTAGTTTGGAGGGGAATATTAGGAGAGTTCAGCTGTATTCTGCCATCTTAACTCCACACCCACATTTAACTTTTTAAAATCTTCTCCAGTTTTTCCTTCCTCTAACCCCTATATACTTTTTGCAAGAGCCTTATGGTTTTGGAAAAGTGGTTACAATTATCAGTTTGATACCTCAGTGGTCAGTGGTTGATCCCTTCTTTTATATGAGAAGTCTTAGCATTTGATGTGAGGTCTTCGACTCCCTCCAAGCTGCTCCTCAAGGCTGCTCCACACAGAAGCCTGAGTCAGGAAGGAGAACAGGAGCCACTGGGGAGTTGAAGGGGTTGCAGATCCCTGGGAGAGACAAAGGCCATTGTAGGTCTCAGGGGGTACTAAGGCAGTAGTAAAGGGTTGACTATATTCTGAACATATTCAACGGCAACCTCTGCAGCATGGTAATTCATTGGTTTTTCTGCCGTTGGCTGATTGCCATCGGAAGTGCTGTCCTTTGGAGATCCCACTGCAATCAGAAATCATTTCATATGACATATTTTCTGAGGGAAGAGCACTGAGTCAGGCTCATAGGGATGGATGACTATACTTGCTTCAATACCATCAAACTCCAATGGAGACAGAACTGATCACAAGGTCAGAATCTCCAGATCCCCTTAAGTATCACCTTGGATCAACTTCACTGCAATTTTACATAATAGAACTCTTTCCTCCAAGGCACAGAGTCTGTTCTTACTCTCAGAATTGTGGGAGGTTTTACTATTTCAGAATTCATTACCAAATGAATTGTACATCAAGCAGATTTGTGGCATCGGATACAATCCAACAGAAAGCTATTAAATATCTACTATATATGAGGTACTATGCTAAATGAAAGAATGTAAGCTACAATAGGAGAAGGAAATATCTTTTGTTAGTCAATCAGTGAATGCCTTAAGAAATAACTCTTTGGTTTCCTCAGTAAGACCATAGCTTCTACTCTGTTCCAAAATGGGGTATGATCAAGGGAGGGAATAGTTCCACTGGATTCTGAATGGATTCAGTTATATGATCATTTTGTTCAGTTTGGGGCTCCAAATCTTAGAAGGGATTCAAACAAATGAAAATTCCTAGAAAAGAATGACAGGGATACTTATTATCCTGGAAACCTTTTCTATGAAAATAACTGGAGACAATCAATTAGTATTTATTAAGCTCTTACTATATGTCAGGCACTGTGCTAAGCACTGGAGATACAAAGGAAGGAAAAAAACAAACATTCCTTCCCTTGGTCAACTTACATTCTAATTGGAGAGACAACATGCAAATAGGTATATACAAGAAACATTCAGAATAGATGGAAAGATGGAGGATCTAAAGTTACTTTGTATGAAAAAATATTATTGAGAAATTAATCATTGTTATCAGTTTAACTACGTATATTTGAATGGTTGCAATATGGAAGGAGTAAGTAGCTTTGTTTTGGGCTGTTTTTCTCCCTGCCCCCAAGGTGCTAGTGTTACCCACATAAAACTACAAAATTATTTTCTATTGTATGTATACCATTATCTATATCTATCTATCTACCTATGTATATACACATACTTATACACACATATATATGTATATACACACAAACATATATGTATATGTTTGTATACATGTATGTATATACACATATGTGTGCATACATATGTATGTGCGTATATGTGTACCTATATATACACACATATATGCATATATACACATATATATGTGTATATACATGCATATATATACATATGTCTATATACATACATATACACACACACATATGTCTGTTTGTTGCCCCAAAGAAAACATAAGATTCTTGGAATTAGGGTCTGTATATTTTTTATCTTTTTATTTTGGGAGACTAGTACAGTGCCTGGAAAACAGTAAGTACACAACTCAGGCAATGTTTGTTGACTGATTAATTCCACAGGACATAACAAAGGCGAATAGATGAAAGTTACAGGGAGAAAAATTTTAGTCCAATACAAGGAAGAATCTCCTTATCCTAGAGCTAGAAGGGACCTTAGAGGTCCTTTAATCTAACTACCTCTTTACACAGTTAAAGAAACTTAGACTTACAGAGGTGAAGTCTAAGGTCACCTGAACAGTAAATGGCAGAGACAGAATTCCAAACCACATCCTCTGACTTTAAGTAGAATATTTTATACTACACCATATTCACAGAGTTCCAATATTTTCCATAGGAGCAGACCGTCAGTGGTGTTGTAGAGGAGATCTGTGCGCTGAGTGGTAGGTTGAGTGGAATGACCTCTGAGATCCTTTCCACTTCCAAGATTCTGTGATTCTTGGTTCATCAAGACCAGGGCTGATCCAGATAAAATCTAGAGGTTAAGTGAGGGCCCCCAACTTAAGGGTACAATTCCAACAGCTCCTGGAGACCATCTATTCCCTACTACCCTGCTGCTTAGTGTTGCTGACAAAGAAGAAAAACAGAACTTGTTATGTAAGCCATCCGCACCACGTATATGCCTCTCTACCCCAAATATGCAGACAGTTTATTTAGAAAGCTGCGCAGCTCAGCCCATGCTATATATTATCCTAAGCAGACTTGTTTGCTTATGTCCATGACTCTGAACGGTGGGGGAGCCATGAGCTCTCTCCATTTTACAGATCATACTTAATGTAGACACAAGCCAGGTATTTGGCACAGGGATATGGACGCCTCACTGGAATGATCGATTCCTTCCTACTCCCAAACAAATGGGTGTCCAAGGCCCCAGTTTCAGAAGAGGGGAACTCGCCTGGTGCCTTTCTGTGCATGCATCTTTGTTCATTTAGGAAAACAAACACCAACCACTGGAGACACATCGCCTCATTTCTTTGAGTCTACAATGACTTTTGGGGCCAGCCTAGCATGAAGAGATGGGAGGGAGGGAGAGAGGATGGCCATGTCTGCAAAACCTAATGTCCTGTACCTTAGCCCAGAACTAATAAAACCGTCCCTTTACTGGCACCAGAAAAACTTTCCGTTTTCTAGACACTTTACTATTTATACTCATTGCGAGAAATTGTCAGCCAAGACCACCTGATTTTCAAAATGGATTTCTTGTGTGTTCCTAGTTTAAAAAGAAGATGAAGGAGGAGGGGAAGGAGGGGAAAAAAATGTCTCACCACACTGAAAAGCACTCAAATTCATTTCTTGATGGGTGAGATTTCCTCAACCCCAGAAGCAGCCAAGGAGTTGGAAGCTAGTTTTGAAAATCACTTTCTTTCAATTCCTTTTTATATTAGTTAGATGATGTGAGACTCATTACATTTTATAACCCACCGAACAAAACCTTACAATTTCTTGCTAATATTAGGCAATGACATAATGCCATTTGTGGAGGTGCTGCGGAAAGCGATTGACTTTTACTGGCTTCTGATGGCAGGGCTGGCCACTTTATATTCTGTTTTATGTAAGCGTTTCCTAAATTTATCGACCTCAGTGGATTTCTCAAGTTGCTTAATTATGAAAGGCAGAGGACAGACAGCTCAGTGGCCTGAGACAAGAACCAGTTCAAGCCTCCTATGAGTAGGTTCATGAAGAAATTAATTTCAACTCAATTAAATAAGCATTTTGTAAGCACCTACTATGTGCCAGATATAATGCTAGATGTTGGGAATACAAGGATAAGAAAGATATAGTCTCTGCTTGCATTCTATTGAGGGAATGACATATATAGATAAGTATATGCAAGATGTATAGGAAATACATGCAAAATGAATTCTGGGAAAGTGAAGGGTAACAAATGGGGGGAATTAAGAAAGAATTAATTTAAAAATAAATTGTTTTTTAAACTATGGAAGAGACCTGACCTGAAATATATACATATGTAGCTCCTCTCAGCATGGTAGAATCCAAAGGACTTGGGCTCACATTTCATCTCTCCTACTTCCTGTCTGTGGGACTTTAAACAAATTATGTCACTAAATCTTCTTGAAATTCAGTGTTCTCATCTATAAAATGTACAACTAGGACTAGATTGACTCTGAAGTCCCTCTCAGAATCAGATTAGTGGTCTTATCATCTTTCCATCCTGGAATTACTCCCAAAGTCAACCAGGAATATTTGAGAAAGATATATATATTCTTCTCTAGATTGAAACACTGGATACTCTTCTAGGAGGCAGACTCATATTGTAGAAAGAGCATTCTATTATAAGTTAGAAAAGCTGTGGGTGAATCCTACCTTAGCCACCTCCTAGCCAAGTGAACTTGAATAAGTTACTTACCTTGGGTGGAGCTAATTTTCTAAGATTCACTTTACACATCCATAAAGCAAAAATAAGAATATCCTATGGTTGACTATACATGGATATTGTGAAAATCATTATTTTAAAGCAAATGTAGAGATACTTTATAAAATAATTGTATAGATGACAATTTACAGAGAGATTGAATATATGAAAGAACCATGAAGGATCTTAGAAATCATTTAGCCCAATTATTCATTTTTCAAATGAGACAAACTGATGGTCAATGAGATCATAAGACCATAGAGGTAGAGTTGGACTCAGAAGTCTTCTAGTCCAATATTCTCATTTTATAGTTGAAGAAATTGAGCCCCAGAGATGGGAAATGACTTGCCCAAGGTCACACAGGTAATAAATTAATAGCACTAGAATCTGAAGTCAGGTCATCCAGTTTTCATTCTGATACTATTTCCTGTGTTGATACAGAATCGCAGACTTTCAGTGTTGGAAGAAGCATTAGTTCAACGCCATATCTGAGAAAGAATCCACTGTATAACATACCTGGCAAGTGTTCATCCAGCCTTTATATGAAAAATTCCAATGGCAAGCAACCCACCACCTTATTAGGAAACCTACTCCACTCTGGGAAAGTTGTAACGGCTAAGACAGTTTTCTTTTACTCAATTTTTTTTTTTTTTTGGTTTTGTTTTGGTTGGGGTTTGATTTCATTTGTTTGTTTTATTTTATTTTATTATTTTTTTTGTAATTTCCATGAATGATTCCTTACTATGTCTTCTGGAATCAAGGTATATGGTACAAAAAAAAGATTACAGAATTTAGAGCCAGAGGTGTTGGATTCAAATCCTCCCTCTAGCATGGACTACCTGTGTGATCTTGGGAAAGATCTTTGTCCTTCATGGATATTTTCCTCATTTGTTAAATGAAGGAATTAGACTAGATGGCCTTTGAGTTACCCTCTAGATGCATTAGGAAGGGAATATACATTCACATATACATGTATATATGTGTGTGTATACATATATACATATACATACATATATACATATATATATATGTGTGTGTGTGTGTGTGTGTATACCACTACATCAAGCATGATCTTATAACTTTCTATATTACCCCCATTAAAGTTCCTACTGATAATTCATGAAGGAATCTTCCCCAAACCCATCACCGGGTGGTCTATAAATGTCACAAGATTCCTAAAATTTTGAGCTGAAAGGAATTGTAGAGTTCATATAGGTTAGTCTTCATTTTATATAAGTGGTTAAATTGAGGTACAGTTATGTTGTTAGCAAACAAACATTTGTTATATGCCTACTAAGTTTCAGGAACTGCGTTAAGCACTGGAAACAAGATAATGAAAATGACGAAGACTTTAAATAGAGGGGAGCTCTCCATGCTCTAAGTATTCTATAAACATAAGAGATTTTGTTATTTTTATTATTAGACATATTCCTGGCAGAAATGGTGGTGAGCCCTAGACCTGACGTGCTCCCTTGAAGTGAATCTGTGTGGGAAAGGTTTATTTATCGACATAATTTCTTTACTTTCTCTTGGCTCAGATGTGTAATTAAAGACCCTCTAAACCAGCCTGAGGAAATGAGACAAGACAGTAGAGAAAATTCTCCAAAAATAGCAAATCGAAACTGAGGGAGCTTTCATTGAAGTTCTTGACCCACGGCCCAGTGTTGATGACCTAATGGAGTTTCTCCCTCCCTTGGAGAGGCTACGCCTTCTGCCTGTAGCATGAGCTCTGGGCTCACCTTTCCACCAGTGACTAAAACCCAAAGCAGAATTTGTGAAAGGAAATGAAAGGGAATGGTTCGCAAGTCAAAAAACTAAGCATCTTCTGCTATTTTTATGGTGATCCACAGCTTTGTCCAGAAGTTCTTGCTTTCAGAAATCATGACTTCTCTGGCATCTTGTTTGGTAGATTAATTCCAATCAGTATGTCCAAAGTCCAGAATTTGATTCAATCCAACAAATATTTGTTTTAAAGTATGTACTCTGTGTCCGGCATTGGGCTAGGTATAAAGAGTCATTCTAGTCCAATGAGAAGACTACTGACTTTGTAGTCAAAAGTTCTGGGTTTGAATTCTGATGTCTACTAGCTCTGAGACCTTAGAAATCTCTCTGGGCCTCAGTTTCCTCAACTTTAAAAGGAGAGTATTGAACTAGCTGACCTTGAGCTTCTTCCCAACTCTGGATACAATATCCTATGACTGGAATCCTTCTGATTGATGCCATTCATTGTAATCATGTTGTGTGCCCATATGAGTGCTCATAAGATCTTAAAGAAGGATGAAATTACCTGGAAGGGAGAGATTAGCAGGGCTATACCCTCAGCCTTATTAGAAAATATTGTCCTTCTTTCTGTTGTTCAGTCATGTCCAACTCTGTGTAAACCTATTTGGGGTTTTCCTGGAAAATATCCTGGAGTGGTTTGCCATTTCCTTCTCCAATTCATTTGATACATGAGGAAACTGAGGCAAGCAGGGCTAGGTGACTTCCCCAGGGTCACACAGCTAGTAGTGTCTGAGGCTGGGTTTGAACTCAGGCCTTCCTGACTCCAGGCTCAGGGCTCTATCCACTACTCTATCTAGAGGTCAATTACTTAAGTATAGTAGTACTATTCTCATCCTCATATGTGAGCACAAACTGTCTCCAAGGACTTTAAAAAAAAAATCGGTAGTAATTTTAAATGGGATTTATTTTTTTAATCTCTTCTCTGGCTAAAAATTCTGAATTTATTTCCTATTCTACAAGTTTGCTAAAGTTATGATTTCAATTAATTTTTAGTTGACTTTTAGAGTACTTTAAGTAGCTCATCATAACCCTCTGAAAAAAGTGATCATTTTGTTTCTTCTTTACCTAAGGTTATCCTTTTTTGTCTTATTACTATAGCCAGAAAGTCAAATAGAAATAGTGACAAGAGACAGCCTTGTTTCACCCCCTGAATTTCTTGTAAATGATTCTAGTTTGTGTTTACCTCAACTATACATATGTGTTACAAAAAAGTAGGTTTTTTAAAAAGTCTTTTTTCCCCAATAGAGATGGCATGTCAGAGAGATAAAATGTATTTCTACTATCTTTTTAATAGGGAGGTGGGTAGAGGATGCTACAGATTTGAAATCTTACATAGCATTTCAGATGAGGTCACTATTAGTTTTACTTAATTTTTCATTAATCTTGTTGTTGTTAGTTTTACTTGGTTACAGGAGACCTCTCACAAAGTGGGAGTATTCTGCAAATGTTTGTCAAAAAAAAAACCACATCAACCAAACAAAACTGTGTTCATCTTCAATGCCACCTGAGAGGCAGCATGGCATCATGGACAGCACTAGTGTTGGAGTCAGGAAGACTTTGGTACAAATATCACCCTTTGATGTGTGACCTCCACTTCTATCCCCACTATTGACCTTAGTTATTAAATGAGTGGCTTGGACTTACTGGATTCTAAAGTCCCTTCAAGCTCAAAAGGAATGATACTACGCTACATTTATTATTTATATCATACGGACATATATCTATAAGCAGAAAATAATTTAATGTCTGTCTTTGATGAGTTTTCACTCTTCTAGTATGGGGTGGGGTGAGGAGGAGTTTATATAACATACACAGATAAGGAAATGCAAAGTAATTTGAGGAAGAAGAAAATGCTGCTAACAATCATCGTAATGCTAGTTGACGTTGGTTAGAATGTGACTTCCCTGAGGACAAGAATGATTCCATTTTTGCTTTTTATCCTCAAGCTCTTCTATGGTGCCTGGTGCATAGTAGGTGCCTAATAAATGGATGGAATTGACTTTTATATGGCACTTTAAAGTTTATAAGACATTTATAAGTTTCCAAGACATTTGTAAAGTTTCTAAAACATCATAATTATCCTGTAAGATAAATATTTCAGAATTTATGATTCCCATTTTACAGATAAGGAAACTGATTATTGGGGGAATGATGCAATATATTCATGGTTATACAGCCTTTCAGGCTTCATTTGTATATTCAAATCTAGCTCTCTGATATTCTGTCTCCTTTTTATTCCACCATAACTCGTGGTTCTGAAAAAAACAGAAAGCATTGGTGGCTCTAAGTCTTCCACCTGTTTTTCTTTCCTACAAATTTGTGTGTGTGTGTGTGTGTGTGTGTGTGTGTGTGTGTGTGTGTGTGTGTGTTGACTATTGGGCTCTTAGTCATGATTAATATTTATAGCAAAAGCAATCATGAGAAGCCAGTTTTCCATATGGGGAAAAAATAGTAAAAAAAAAAAATCAGCTCTCCCTATGTATCATCAAATTCTACATAATTGTAGAGTTGGAAGTGACCTTAGAGATCACCTAGAATGCCAAGATAAATACAAATACAGTAATAGAGCATCTAGATGCCCTTGACAAAGCAATCGATCAATTAGAATTTATTAAATGTTTACTTCCAGACAAAATTCTGGGGAAACCAAGACAAAAATGAAGTAGTTTCCTCCCTAGAAGCTTGAAATCAAAAGGCTCACATGAGTGATATCCATGAGGACTGAAACAATGGGCAATTATAATAGTTGAGGGAAGCTAGGAGTGTCTGGGCTGGAGTCAGGAAGACTCATCTTCATGAGTTCAAATTCACTTGCTGTATGACCCTGGGCAAGTTAAACCAGCTTGCCTCAGTTTCCTCACCTATAAAATGAGCTGGATAAAGAAATGCAAACCATGGCTGCATCTTTGCCAAGAAAATCTTAAATCAGGTCCTGAAGAGATAGACATGATTGAAGATGACTGAACAACAAATCATAGCTGAATGACTTTCTGTAATGGTTAAAGATGATAGAAAAGAGTTATCACAATACCTGGAAGGGACAAATGTCCAGGGTTTCCAAAAGGGGGAAAGAATAGAACCTGAACATTTGTCCATCTCTAATGCCATAATAACATTTTCCATGACTTTCATCTCTCACTACAAGTCACTGTAGCAAATGATAGGATGGTAAATTTGATATCTGTTGGCATTGGAATGGTTAAAAAGTATCTAGAAACAAAGTAGTCATCACAAAGAACCAGCCAGGCTTCCATAGGAATAGATCAAATCACATTTCCTTTCTCAGAAGACTTGGCCTGGCAATTGAAAGGAATTCTGGAGAAAGTCTAGCTAGATTTGAACAAAGCATTTACTAAATCCTATTAACTCTTGGGAAAAGAAGAAAAAATGCAATTAGATATACATGGAACTGATTGAATGACCATATGGAAGTATATTGAGGATTGGGTCAAAGTCATTGTTGACTTGGAAGGAGATACATAGCAAAATGTCATAAATATCTATGCTTTAATGTGGAGAGGTTAACATTGTTATCAATGACTTGGATGAAAGAACAGACAATATCTATTTATCTATCCCTCTACTTGTAGATTGAGGGGGGGGGGGAAGGGGAGAGAGATACCTTGAAGTCAAGAACACCTTAGTTCAAAGATTTGAGTTCAATCTAGTCTCAGAGATCAACTTTAACATAAAGTTAAAAGCCAAGAAATAGACTGGGAAAATTAGAAAAAAGAAAGAAAGAAAAAGACAAGAATCTTCCCAAAGTTACTATGGTGAGAGGGAAGATGAAAACAAAAATTCAGAATACAACAAAGTCAAAATACCTACATCCAAAGCCACAAAGAAAAATTTGAATTGGTCACAGATTCAAAAATAATTCATGAAAGACTTTAAGAAAAGAAATTAATAGAATAAAAGTAGAGGAAAAATGTAAAAGAAATAAAAGTGATGCAAGAAAATAATTTAAGAGTCAACAACTTGATAAAGGAGGCCCAAAAAAGATATTGAAGAAAATACATACATGTGTGTGTATGTGTGTGTGTTACATATACCAAATGACAAAAGAAGCATAAAAATCCAATGAGAAGAACCCTTTAAAAAGCAAAATTGGACAAATGGAAAAAATGTACAAAACTTCACTGAGAAGAGGAGTGCCTTCAAGAGTAATACTGGCCAACTAGAAAAAGATACACACACACACACACACACACACATCGCTGAAGAAAAGAACTCCTTAAAAGATAGAACTTGTCAAAAGGGTGGGGGGAAGATTTATAAAAGCTCAATAAAGAAAATAATTCTTTAAACATTAGAATTGGGTGATTAGAATCTAATGACACTGAGACATCAAGAATCAGTCAAACAAAATCAAAAGAATGAAAAAAAGAGAAGAAAATATGAGACAGCTTACTGAAAAAGACAATTGACCTGGAAAATAGATTGAGGAGAGATAATATAAGAATTATTGGAATAACTGAAAGACATGATAAAAATAGTTTAAACATCATGTTTCAAGAAATTCTCAAAGGAAAATTGATATCCTATATATCCTAGACATCCCAGAACCAGAAAATAAAATGAAAATATAAAGAATTCACCAAACACCTCCTGAGAGAAATCCTACCACGAAAACTCCCCCAAAATGGTATAGCCAAATTCAAGAGTTCCCAGGTCAAGGAGAAAATACTGCAAACAGCCAGAAAGAGATGATTCAAATATTATGGAGCTACAGTTAAGATAAGAAAAGATTTAGCAGCTTATATAGTAAAGGATCAAGGGACTTGGAATGTGATATTCCAGAGTGCAAGGGAGCTAGGATTACAACCAACAGTAACCTACTCAGAAAAACAGTATAATCTTTTGGGGGAGAGGGGAAATGGACATTTAATGAAATAGGGAACTTTGAAGTATTTCTTGAAAAGAACAGAGCTGAATAGAAAATTTGAGTTTCAAATATAAGACTCAAGAGAAGCAAAAAAGATAAACAGGAAAGAAAAATCATAAGAGGTTCAATAAAGTTAAAATATTTACATCCGTACCTGAGAAGATGATATGTATAGCAGCTAAGAATTTCTCATTATTAGGGCAGTTAAATAGAGTCTACCTAGACAGAGGGAATGAGTGTGAATTGACTGATGGGATGATACCTAAAAAATTAAAATTAAGGAGTGAGAAAGATGGATCAACTGGGAGAAAGGGAAAGGGAGACATAGAATGGGGAAAATTACCTCACATAAAATAAGCATGAAAGAGCTTTTACATTGGAGGGAAAGATGGGGGAGGGGAGTGATAGACAATTTTGGAACCTTACTTTCATCAAAATTGACTCAAAGAGGACTCACACTCACTTGAGTATGAAAATCTCTCTTACCTATGATGAAATAGGGATGGAAGAGGATTAGAAAAGAGGGTAGAGCTCTGATAGAAGGTTGGGCAGTTTTGGAGAAGTGGTGGTCAGAAGCAAAACATTTGAGAAGAGACAAGGCAAAAATAGAAAGATAAATGGGGAAAATATGATGGAGGGAAATAAAAAGTCATTATAACCACAAAAAATATTCACAGGAATTTCTCCAATAAAGGCCTCATTTTTCAAATATTTAGGGAACTGGGTCAAATTTATAAGAGTACAATCATTCCCCAAGTCCTAAATGGTCAAAGGACATGAACAAGCAGTTTTCAGACAGAAAAATCATACATTTATAACACATGAAAACATTCTCTAAATCTCTATTGATTAGAGATATGCAGATTAAAACAACTCTGATATCACCTTACACCTCTCATGTTGACTAATATGATAAAAAGGAAATGACAGATGTTGCAAGGGATATGGGAAAATTGGAACACTAAAGCACTGCTGGTGGAGTTGTGACTTGATCCAACCATTCTGGAAAGCAATTTGGAACAATGTCCAAAGGGCTATAAAATTATGTATACCCTTTGACCTAGCAATAGCACCACTAGGTCTGTATTCCAAAGAGATTTTTTTCAATTTATTATTTTTCATTTTCAACATTCACTTCCCTAAGTTTTAAATTTTTGTCTGCTCCCTCTCCTTTCCCTCCCCCAGACAGCATGCAATCTGATATGGGCTCTACACATACATCCACATTAAACACATTTTACCATTAGTAATTTTGCATAGAAGAGTTATAATGAATGGGAGAAACTATGAGAAAGAAAAACAAAATAAAACAAAAAAGAAAATAGATTACTTCACTGCATTCTGACTCCATAGTTCTTTCTCTGGATGTGGATGGCATTTTCCATCATGGGTCCTTTGGAATTGTTTTAGGTCCTTGCATTGATAAGAAGGACTAAGTCTATCAAAATCAGCCTTCGCACACTGTGGCTCTTATTGTATATAGTGTTCTCCTCTTTCTCCTCACTTCACTCAGCATCAGTTCATATAAGTCTTTCCAGGTTTTTTTGAAGTCCTTCTGTTCTTAGCACATGAGTATTCTATTACATTTGTATACCACAGCTTGCTCAACCATTCCCCAATTGATGGGCATCCCCTCAATTTCTATTTCTAATCCACCACAAAAATGTTGCAATACATATTTTTCTACATGTGTATCCTTTACTCATTTTTATAATCTCTTTGGTATACAGTCCTAGAAGAGATATTGCTGAGTCAAGAGTATGCACATTTTTGTAGCCCTTTGGGCATAGTTCCAAATGACTCTCCAGAGAGATTTTAAAAAAGAAAAAGAAAGAAAAAGGAACTAAATGTACAAAAATAGTTATAGCAGTTCTTTTTGTGGTGAATTAGAAATTGAGGAGAATGACTAAACAGGCTGTAGTATATGATTGTGGTTGAGTATTATTGCACTATAAGAAATCATGAGCAGGATGGTTTCAAAAAACTCAGAAAGACTTATATGAACTGATGCAAAGTGAAGAGAGCAGAACCAGGAAAACACTGTACACAGTAACAGCAATAGTGTATGATGATCAACCATGAATGCCTTATCTATTTTCAGCAACACAATAATCCAAGACAATTCCAAAGGACCCATGAAAAATGCTATCTACCTCTAGAGAAAAAAAAACTGATAAGTCAGAATACAGATCCAAATATATTATTTTTTCTTTCTATATTTTTCTTGTTTTTGCCTACATTTTCTTTTACAACATAACACATAAAAATACATTTTACATGATTACATATGTATAACTTATCAAATTGCTTGTCTTTTTCAATAAGGGGAGAAAGGAGGGAGAAAGGAGAAAATTTGGAACTCAATATTTAAAAAAATAAATGTTAAAAATTTCTTTTACATGTAATTGGATAAAATAATATTTTTAAATCAACAGCATTCAACACTAGGCTAGAGCTAATATCAAGACACTTAATAGAAATAAAGATAAAGTTTTAGGTAATTCCAAGAAATTCATCTCCTGAATATTATAATAAAGGAAATGTGTAACTAGAAAGGAATTTGTCTGAAAAAATATGGAGGTTGGATAGAGTAATATATTGCAAACTCAATATGAATCAGCCATGTGATTTGAGAGATACCTCTCCTCCCCCCAAGCTAATATCATCTTGGGCTACATAATGACAAGTGGAGGATATTCAAGGCTAGGGAGGTGACACATCAATTGATCCAGTGCTGACCTCATATTTGAAGCAGTGTGTCCAATTCTAGGAACCACATTTTGTGAAGGATGTGTATAATTTGGAGAATATTCAGAATATCATGACCAGCCAAAGAAACATTTAAGTTTTTGCCATATGGGGATGAATTGACAGAACTGAAATATGATGGCATGAGTGTTGTCTTCATCTTTGAAAAGCTGTCATAGGGAAGAGGAAGTAGCTTTGTTCTCCTCATTCATTGAAGACATGACAAGAAGCAATGGGTAGAAGTTGAAATCAGGCGGTTTAGATTTGAGGGTGAGGGATGAAAGGGTATAGTATATGCATGCATACATAAATATATGTAATATATGTATATTATACATTATATATATACATATAATATAAAATTCTTAGAGTTCTCCTCAAATGTAACTGCCTCAGGAGAGAGCGCGTAGATTTTTGCTCAGTGATGGTTTGTAATAGCTGACCTGTGACATCCCTTTTGAATCTGAGATTCTATAATTCTATGGTACTGTTGGTCATCAAATGGAATTATTTGATATGAGATAAAGTTCTTTGAATATGTCGAAGCACAATGAAAATGATGCTGTTAGTCATGATGGAGGGAGTAACCCATAGCTGAAATCACAGATCCATTAGAATATGTCCTAATAATTATTTGACAAGAGAATGTTCCTGGAGACAATGAGTTCCCCAGCACTAAGGTCTTACATAGAGGTTAGACAACCACTCAGCAGGCTTTCTGTTAAAGGATTCTAGACTTCATGAGGGTGTTGTTACTTAAACACAAAGCTTTGGGCTCCTTCCATCTCTAAGAGTCTATGATTCTATGTCATTTCTTGGAAGAAAGGGTGGGTGTTAACCTAGGTGGGGCAAGAGACAATGGAATCCAACCTCACGGACTTCAAAGTGAGTTATTGTTTCCATGGGAGAATTCTCAAGTTCCATGTTGGATGCCCAGGTTCCATTTCCTGCCAAGGGTACTTTTTTTTCTTCTTTTCTTGAATGTAGGAGGCCTGGATCAAATAATGTGTCTAGCTCTTCTCATTCTATGGTTACCTGATGAGTTCTTCTTTGCCTCAGGGATGCCCCCATTGGTTTGGGATGCCTTACTTTGTCCCTCTTTTTATTTGGAAGTGAAGATCTCTCTAAAAGTACAAACCCAGAGGGCAACTGGTAAATGTTTTATCATTGACAAGTTTAATTTTTATAGTGCTCCACATTAAAGAAATGTGAGCCAATTAGGCTGGCTGATGCCCAAGCACCTCAGCCAAGCTGAAATGTACATTTCCAATCTGACTTTAAATAGAACTTTGCAATTGCTCACTCCTTTTAGGAGATTTATCACCCCTTCCCTCCTATGACACAGTCTAGCCATCCAGCTCTGAGGTAGCTAGGTGGTTTTTGATTACTATGGCTAAGCCCTGTACTCTGGAAAGGTGAACTAGGGGGCTTAAAGATATTGCAAACTTTAGATGGAGAGCCAAACAGAAAGCCCAGTTTGCTGATGGGAGGAAACATTTAGGGAGGAAGGGGTCCATGGACTCAGGCTCTATGGATTGAAGGCCCATTTAGTTTAACCCCACTGATTTTTACAGATGAGGAAACTGAGGTCCAGAGAGCTTACATGAGACTCTCTTAAGAGTCTCATAGCTATTAAATATCTGAGGCAGGATTTGAACTGCCTGACTCCAAGCCCCTATCTACCATCCCATGCTGCCTCCATGTGCTCTGGGGAGCTGAATTAGGGGTTGAGATGTTGCAAGCTTCAGATAATCAGGCCAACTTAATGACACAGGGAACACATTGTGTCTTGATAAAAGGAATGAAGTTTAGGAAGAAAAGATTTACAAGACATAGAGGCAGGTAAGTGACCCTGGTGGATAGAATGCTGGAGCTGGAATCAGAAGACCTGAGTTCAAATCTATGCTCAGACACTGTATGACCCTGAACAAGTTACATCATCTCCGTTTGCCTCAGTTTCCTCAATTGTTAAATGGGAATAATAATAGCACCTATCTCTCATTTTGAGAATCAAATGGAGATAAGATTTATAAAGTGGCTGTCATACAGTAAGTGCTACATAAATATTATCTATCATCATCCTCATCATCTTCAAATTGAAGAGCTTAGAAACTGTCTAGTTCAATCTGTATCTGAACAGGTAAATGCCATATGTAACAAGTGGTCGTCCAATCTTTGCTTAGGAAATCCACTCCCACAGTGTCACATTGCACTCTTGGACAGCTCCAGTTGTTAGGAAAGATTACCTCTTTATCATGTCCACCATCCCTCCTAGTTTGGTCTTGTAGGGCCAACAGGAAAAATCTCATTGATTTTCCACAGTCCAGCTCTTTATATCCTTGAAATGAATTTTATATCTTCTTGATTCACCCCTTCTCCAGGTTAAACATCTCCAGTTCATTCAACTTACATGACATAAATGGGAGTCCCTTTACCAGCCTGATTGCTCTCATCTCAACTCTTTCTAGTTTATAAATGACATTTGCAGACTGTCTCACCAAGAACTAGATACAACACTTATAGTAATGATGAACAGTAATAATAGCTAGCATTTATATAGTGTTTTATGGCTTGGAAGTCACCTTAAAACATTATCAAATTTGGTTCTCACAACTCTGAGAGGTGGCAACTATTATTATCTTCATTTAACAGATGAGGAAATTGAGATAGACAGAGGTAAAGTGACATATCAAGGGTCACAAGTGACTTAAAATAGGTTGAATTCATCTCTTCCTGACTCCAGGAGTAAAACTCTTTACACTGGGACCACTTCTCATCTTATGCTTCTCTTTCCGAACAGTCCATAACCATTATTCTTTGAATTAGTCAAACAGTCATTAATGTAGGGTGGGAACGGAGTGATTAACCTAAAATCAGACATGGGTTCAAATCTACCATCAGATCATCACAAATTGTGTGATTGAGGACGTCATTCAACATTTCTATGCCTCTATTTCCTCATCTACAAAAGAGAGATAATGCCTATTGAACAAAAGGTTGTTTTAAAGATCAAAGAGAATAACGCATTTATGGAATCAGAAGCTGAAGCCTGTCAGCCTTCTCCAGGAATTTTGATGTTATTGTTGAGTCATTTCTGACTCTTTGTGACCCCATTTTGTGTTTTCTTGCCAAGGTACTGGAGTGGTTTGTTTGGTTTCCTTCTCCAGCTCATTTTACAAATGAAGAAACTGAGGCAAACAGGGCTTGGTGACTTGCCCAGAGTCACACAGCTAGCATCTGAGGCCAAATTTGAACTCATTGGCTGATTGGTTGGCATTCTATCCACTGTGTCACCTAGCTGCCCTCCTTCAGGAGTACAGCCAGTAAAACTGCTAAGATATGAAGGAAGGCAAATGGACACCCTTTTTCCTCAAGGAACTCGCAATTGAATGGGAGGAGCAAGATGTTAATAGCTATGCTCAGTTAAGCATGATACTGGGGCAACCTCCTACAAGAAGGTGAGAATCGAATTTTGTAACACCCAGGAAATCTAAGAACCAAGGCTGAAGAGGGTGAGTCCACCAGGCACTTGGCACAGCATGGTCAAATACTCAAGAGTCAGGTAAATGGAGTGTTATATGTGAGGAGCAAAGATGCCAGGGCAGCTATATAGTGGTTTGGAGAGGGAAGTGAAGTCTGAAAAAAATGGAAAAGTAGGAAGAAGACAATATACAGAGGGCTTTAAAGGCCAAACAGAGGACTTTATATTTGATCAAGAAGGAAGGGGGAGGCACAAGAGTTTATTGAGTAGGGGGGGGAGTGCCAATATGGGGGCTTTAGAAAAATCACTTTGGCATCTATCAATCTAGAAGATCAATTGGAGCATGCCCAGACTTGAGGCAGGGAGACCAGCCAGGAGACTTCTGCAATAGTCTAGGCTAGAAAAAGTGGAGAGAAGGGGACCTATAAGATGATGTTTGGAAGGTCAACAAGATTTGATAGTGGATGGATGGTGAGAATGCAAGTGAGGAGTCAAGGATACTACTGGGGCTGTGAGCCAGGGAGGATAGTGATGTCCTTGAAATAATGGGAAAATAGGGAAGAGGGGAGGGCTTAGGGGAAAGATAATGAATTCTGTTTGAGATGTCTATATGATATTCAATAGGAGTAGGTTGCCTTTCATTGGGGCAACCCCTCCTCACCTCTGTCCTTTAGACTTCCTAACTTCATAGCTCAGGTAGTACTGTCATATTTCATGCCTTTCTTTTCCCCATCCTCAATTTTTAATATTCTTACCCTCTCAATATATTGCTTTGTACAAACTCTGTATCTATGTATAAAGTGTATCCCCAGGAGATTGTACAACAGTCGAGTATAGGTACTGGCTCATTTTGGTCTCAATATGACCAGTGCCTAGTGCAGAGACTGGCACATAGTAGGAGATTTACTAAATGTTTGTCTCACTGAATTGAGTGGAAATGAATAAAAAGATCCAAACATCTTGAAACCGTTCTTGTGCCTGAAGCACATTCTTGGGAAATGCATAAAGGCAGTACACATTTGTCCTCTGAAGGTGGATTTGATTTTTTGAAAGCCAAAAGTCAAAGACAGCCAAGTCTGGTTGGTGAATAAGGAGCCAGTCCAAGTCTTAGGTAATGATCAGAGTAGCTCACATTTACGTAACACTTTAAATTTTGCAAAGTACTCTAATTCATTCTTCTCATTTGATCCTTGAAATGACCTATTCAGCAAATCCCATTACTACCCCCATTTTACAGATGAGGAAACCATCCCTTAGAGGTCAGTGCTAAGTGGGATCTGAACCTAGGGCTTCTTGACTACAAATCCAGAACATTATTTGTTGTACCTCAGATAAGGATGATGATCATGACGATGATGATGGTGGTGATGACGATTGTAATTATAATAGCTAGCATTTATAAAGCACTTTGCAAAATACTTTATAGATATATCCTAATTCTATCTTTCCAACAAGCCTGAGAGAAAAGTGTTATTATTATGCACATTTTAGAGTTGATGAAATTGAGGTTGATGAAGGTTAAGTGAATTACCCAGAGTCGTAGCTCATAAGTGTTTGAGGTTGAATATAAACTCAGGTCTTCTCTAACTCTATCCACTATACCACTTAGCTAGCCAAATCATCTGACGTCTCCAAGCCTCTATTTCCTCATCTATAAGATGGGTTGTGAAAGTAATAATGGCACATACCTCACAAAATCGTTGTATTTATCCAACAAGATAATTTCTTACCTTTCCATGAAGTAAGTGTAAACAGAAACTGATAAAGTGATGGGACAAATTCTGTGTGTGTGTGCGTGTGTGTGTGTTTGTGGTTTTGACTTGTAACTGAATTCTTCATGTAGAAAAAAATGCAACCTGAAAATTATTCAAACCAATTTAATCTCATTGGACTTCCCTGAATCAAGTACTTACTTTGTACCAGATACTGGGTTAAACATGGAGCTACTGACAAAATGAAATATCCTCAAAGAGCTTACACTTTGATCAGGCAACACACCCTAGAGAGAGAGAAGTACATGGGTCAGTGTAAATTCATGTCAAGAGAGAATCAACATAAATGACAGGGGAGATCTGGAAAGACTTCTGTGGATAGTGGAGGCCTAAAGTATATCATCAAGGCACCTATGTAAGAGTGAGTGAGTAAAGCACTCAGACTTTGATTCTGGAAGACCTGAGTTCAAATTCTGCCTCAGACACTTACTAGCTGTATGAACCTAGGCAATTCACTTAACCTCCCTCAGCCTCAGTTTCCTCAGATGTAAAATAAGGCTATTCAATTCTTTGACTTCTAAGTGCCCTTCTAGCTCTAATCTCATGAGATGGAAGTGAGGAGTTCATCCCACAAGTGGGAGACCAGCTGTACCATCTACTGCCTCAATGTGCAAGACATTGGAGGTGCAAAAAGCAAAGAATGAATCAAACCCAGTTCTCAAGAACCTTGTCTTCTATCTGGGGAGATGTAAAAGAAAGGCAGGAAATGAGGGAGGGCAGTTATAGGGGAGAAGATCAGGAAGGGTTTCATGTAGAAGATGGTGTGTGAATTGAATTTCAAAGGAAGAGAGGTATTCCGGAAGTTGGAGGTGGGGAAGAAGTTTGTTCCAGGCAAAAGGGAGAGCTGGAACAAAAGCCTGGAGGTGGGAGATAGAGGAGCAGAGATTACAGTCTGGTTAGATTCTAGAGTGACGAAGGGGTCCATGAATATTGATGTTGGAATGAGAGTGAAGCCTGGTTGGGAAGAGCTTTAATAAATGTCAAAGAAAAGAGCATGTCCTTGATCCTAGAATCATTAGGGAGTTTAAAAAGTTGCTGGGAGGAGTGGACAGAGTCATATTTGTATTAAAAAAAAAATCATATTGACAGCTACATAGAAGACAGATTGGAATGGGGAAAGATGCAAGTCAAGGGACCCCAGGCCACTGCAATAATCCAGGGGATAGGTGATGAGGTCCTGAATCAGGTTCATAGCTTTCTAAGCAGAGAGAAAGGCTCTGATAGGAGAGATGTTGTAGAGGTAGAAAATATACATTAAAGGAAACACAATGTGGTTACTGCAGGCCAGTTTGACTTAGAAAGAGAGTGAAGACACCAGCATTGTCCAAGACCTTTAAGGGTCATGAAACTAAGAACAGATGACCAGCATCAGCAAGGTTCTGGAAGGAATTCCTCTTAAGTCACAAATTGGACCAGAGCAATCAAGACCCATATTGTCTCCCTGGTTCTATTGCAAGTCCATGCGTGACTGAGTTTCCCTCAGACTCAGGCTCCGTGTCTTGGGCTGGATGATGTCTAAAGTTCTTCCTAGCCTTGACATTCTGTGTTCCAAAGGTCTTCCACAAGTTCATTTTCTATGTTCTTTCTTTCTTTCTTTTTAACTTATTGGAATGAAACAAACATTTCCATAACAAAATAAAAAAATTATTGCACATAGAACTTTGAACATCTGCTGCGTTCTAAGGTTCTGTTTAGTTCTAACATTCTGCAGTCTTCAGGAAGGACAAGCACTGAGAAAAGACCATGAGATTTGTCAATTCAAAGATGTCTGAAATGCACAGTTTCAATTTTAGCATCGTGGTGGGCCAGAATCCAGACTGAAAATGTTAAGAAGAGAGTGAGGACAAGGAAGTGAAGAAAGAATGTGCAGGTGGGTCTCTAGCTGCTGGGCAATGAAAAGGAAAGGAAGAAAAGATGGCAGAATCCAGGTGAGCTGATAATGACAACGACATCTGCACTGCACATGTTTGTGTTATATCCTTATATGAGTATACAGCATAATATGTGATAATCAGTATATAGCACACTATAACGTATAGAGGCATCCAGGTAGTGCAGTGGATACAGTGCTGGACCTGCAGTCAAAAAAGAGTTTAAATCCAGCTTCAGACACATATTAGCTGTGTGACCTTGGGCAAGTCATTTAACCTCTGTCAACCTCCATTTCTTCCACCATAACATGGGGATAAAAATCACATCTACCTCTCAGGGATCTTGTAAAGATTAAATAAGATAAAATTTGTAAAGCACTTAGCACATAGTAGGTATATATGTTGTTCAGTCATATCATACTCTTCATGATTCCATTTGGGGTTTTCTTGACAAAGAGACTAGGACTGGCTTGCCATTGCCTTTTCAAGTTTGTTTTACAGATGAAGAAACTGAGTCAAACAGGTTAAGTAACTACTTCCCCAGGGTCACACAGGTAGTATCTGAGGACAGATTTGAACTAAGGTCTTCATGACTCTAGATTCTGTATTCTACCCACTGTGCCACATAGCTGCCCATAGGATGTGTATACACACACACACACATACACACACACACACACACACACACACATATATATGAGCATGTGTATTTATGCATATATGTGCACATGTAAATATATGCATATATTTAAATATATGCATATGTAAGAGAGAGTGTGTGAGTGTGTAGTGATAATAATAAAGGACTGGGGTAAGGCAATCCCTTTACCTTGTCTCCTCCTGAGAATTTGCTTGCTTTCCCTACTTATAGAAGGAGGGAGTTGGGCTTCATCAGAAGTCTTAAACCTGAATTTCATGAGTTAAATAAAGTAGGTGCCTGGTAATCGTCTCTTATAATGAATGGGATTTTCAAGCTCTTCTGGACTTGCATTACTTCTATATAGATCTTTGCCACTTTCCCCAAAGGCCTGATTATCCTTTTTCCATTTTCCTCTGGACAAATTCAATTTGATACAGCTACCACTAAGTAAAACCCTAACATAGATCTTCAACACTGGCAACATCCTCCAATGTCTTCTGACTCAACCTATTCACAAATTAAAATCTTCTCCACCATGCCCATAGCCTAGTTATGCATTCTTCTCTTAGTGGCCTCCCGTGAAGGGGAAGGCCCCCCCTCCTGAGCTTGCCCATTCCACTCTCCTGATGGTTAGGAAGGTTTGATGGTTTATTGTGGTTATTTTCTGATCCAAAGCCTAAGTTGAGTTCTTTACAACATACTAGTTTTATCCGTGGGGTCAAATGTATCAAATGACAACTTTCCAAGGACGTACAGATGGCTGTATCTCTCATTCATCTTCTCTTCTCCAGGCTGAAAACCCACCTTCCATTTCCTTCAGATGATGCTGTTGCTGACCCTTCTGGCTTTTGGTTCATGGCATCCTGACCTGGCTCAAGTCACTCACCAGCTTTTCAATATTCTTCCTAAAATGTGGTACCTAAAAGCTAGCTGCCTTGTTCCAATATATTTATATCAGGACTGTGAGCACAGCATTTTAGCATATGATATATATAATAATATAATCCAGAGACCCTGAGTTCAAATCCTACCTCTGATACCACTAATTCTGTAACACCTCTCAAGTCATATAACCTCTCTGAGACTTGTTTCCTCATCGACAAAATGAGATTGGCCTAGATGTGCTCTTGGGTCCTATCTAGGGTCTATCTATGATCTCTGCACCTATGATTCCATGTCAGAATTAAAGAGACATTTGGGATCATCTGTTCATCTTCTTACTTTAACATGTAACATGTGACCCACCTGAAACCATGGGAGGCAATGCAAGAACATAGTATTTTTATCAGAATGTATGACACAATAAAATGAATGATTGTTAGGAAAAGAAACAGGTCACTGTGTACTGCAGCAGCTGGAGAGGGCTTCAGGAGAGTGAGGGGAATAGTCATAGAGAAAATCTCAGAAGAATGGGGAAGTCTACATAATCAGAGGAGAGAACACTGGGCCAGTTCTCTCCAAGTCTTTGGTCACATCAATTCTGCCCTGTTGTAACCAGTGCTTGGTATACAGTAGCCATTTAATAAATGCTTGTTGATTAACTTCCTTCAGAATATGCTCAGTAGCAGGATTATTGTGTCTAAAGGTATGAACAACTAATTTGCATTTTTAGCTTAGTGACAACATCTAGAATCTTAGGGCCACTAACCAACTCTACCTGCTATGCTATTTTTTTTCTACAGTTTCCCTTTTTATGATATTTATTCGTAAGATCAAGATGAATCTCTTTTCTTCAATTAACACTAACTTCTTTCACATACATGCTATTCCATTTAACTTTGCAACTTAAGAAAACCAATATCATCATTCCCATTTCATTTGGAGAGAAAACTGAGGCTCAGAAAGTTCATGAGGCTGCCCAGCCTTTTGATCAACCCAAATGTCCTTCTCTGACTCCCAGCCAAGACTGGATTCCAGCAGATGGCACTGCTTCCATTCTACAAATGGGCCCTTTAGGCTTCTCAGATAATAGGAGGAACAAAAATGAATGATTTCCTTGCTGTGATATTCGGATTAGGGAATTAGGCTCATTGAGCCTTCTTCAAAATCAGAGAGGAGGGGTCAGGTGATCCATTACAGCCTAGTAAAGTCTCTTGCTGAACCATTTCCAAGTGTCCAGTATCTATAGAGGACTAGCTCCTAGAATTACATATGGGCTGAGAGCTAGAAGGAACCTCAGAAACCAATGAATTCCTTTACTTCATTTTCTAGATGACAAAACTAGGGCCCATTGAGGTCAAGAATCTAAGTTGAATCAGGTTGAATGTGGCAGAGCCACACTTTGACCCATCACCTCTCTGTCAGGAGGTGGGCAGCATGATGATACCAGTACTCTAGAATCATGGCAGGTCCTTGTGTTGTCAGAGTTCTTAAGTCTTTCAAAGATGTTTGTGTTTTGCAAAGTTGTTCTTGCATTGTCACTTTATTCTGCAGCAATTCATGCAAATATTCCTGGGTATCTCTGAGACCACCTTCTTCTTTGTTTCTTACAGCACAATAATATTCCTTTATATTCATATACCAAAAATTGTTCGGTAATCTCCTAGTTGTTGGGCACCCCTTTGGTCTCCAGTTCTTGGCCACAATGGAAAGAGCTGTTGTAAATATTTTTGGACATATAGTACCTTTCCTTGCTTTGGCGATCTTGTTGGAATATAGGTCTAGTAATGGTTTCATTGATTTAAAGATTACACGGAGATAAGTAACTTTGGGGGCATAATTCCAAATTAGTTTCCTGAATGGCTGTACCAATTCACAGCTCGCAAAGTACATCAATATGCCTGCTTTCTTGTAGCTCCTCCAACATTTGTCATTTTCCTCTTTTGTTGCCAAGTTTAAAAAAAAAAAAGAAGTTTGAAAGGGAAATTTGTGATTTGCTATAGAATCCTCTTTTGGGTTCTGCTGTGTATATGGAGATGCTCTTTTCTGATGTTTTAATTTTCTTTTCTTTCTTTTTTTTTTAGGAAAGAGAAGAGACTTAAGAAATCCTTGAACCCAACCTATTCATTTTATAACTCAGGAAACTGAGGTTCAGGGAGCTTGTGACTTGCCTACAGTCTCACAGTGGAAAATATCAGAAAAAAAAGTATCAAAGGCAGAGTTCAACAGGATTTCCTGTCTCTTTTTCTCCTCAGTAATGCTGCTTCTAGAAAAGCAATTCAAATTCTTACTTTGCCAATTACTGCTGCCATCAAATTGGGCAAATTGCTTTGCCTAACCTGGTCTCCATTTCTTTATCTGTTGGAAGAGTAGAGAATGCTTTTTATTTTTTTATTAATTTTTTTATTTCATTAATAAATCCTTTAAGGGTCATTGTTCTGTAAAGTTTGGATTCAGTCAAAGGGTCACACTTGAGGACATAAAGGGTCACATGTGGCCTCAAGGTCACAGATTCCCCACCCCTGGTAGATTCTAAATTCCTTTTCCAACTTAGATCTTCCAAGTTCTAGTCCTCTGTTTCGAATCTTTTCCAGCATTCACATCTTATTTTCTTAAAAATTTATTCTAAGTTCCTTTCTCTCATGGGGTTAAAGTATGAACTCCCAGATCGATCTATTATCTTTCTGTCTACCTACCTCTCTACTCTATCTATCCCTCCCCAACCTCTTTCCTGAGCATGTCTGATTTCTTTTTTTCCAAATTAAATCACGTTTATTTTTGTACATTTTAAGTTTTAAACTGTCTTCCTCTCCCCTCCCCATCCCACACTAAAGAAGGCCACCACTGATGCAGATTTATAAATACATGTAAAACTATATATTATGCGTTCTTCTATTTATCAATTCTTTCTTTGGAGATGGATAGCAACTTCTTTCATAGGTCCTTGCTAGTTCATTTGAGTGTTTATAATACTCAGAATAGCATGGTTGTTCACAACATTCTTCAAACAATACCGTTGTTACTGTATACAACATTCTCTTAGTTCGACTCATTTCACGTCTCATTACTTCATACAAGTTTCTCCATGTTTTTCAACCAACTCTTCATTTCTTATAACACAGTAGTATTTCATCACAATCACATACCACAACTTGTTTAGCCATTCCCCAAATGATGGGTGTCCCCTCAATTTCCAGTTCTTTGCCATAACAAAGAAAGCTATTATAAATATTGTAGAACATAAAAATTCTTTTCCTTTTTATCCTGATCATCTTGGGAGACAAAGCTAATTGTGGTATTGCTGAGTCAAGGGGTACATATATACACACAGTTTTATAACTGTTTGGGCATAATTCCACACTGCCCTCCAAAATGGTTAGATCAGTTCCCAGTTCCACCAACAGTGTATTAATGTCCCATTTTGTCCACATCCCTTCCAACAGTTGTTGTTTTCCCTTCATCTGATAGGTGTGAGATGATCTCTCCAAGTTGTTTTAATTTGTTTTGCTTTTATCAATAATGATTTAGAGCATTTTTATATGGCTATATATAGTTTTGATGTCTTCATCAAAAAACCACCTGTTCATATTCTTTGACCATTTAGCAATTGAGAAATGACTCCTATTCTTATAAATTTGACAAAGTTCTCGATATTTGAGAAATGAGACCTTTATCCAAGAAACTGTCTACAAAATATTTCCCTAGTTTTCTACTTTTCTTTTGATCTTGGCTATATTGGTTTTATTTGTGCAAAATCTTTTTTAATTTAACGTAACATCAGTCTCCTTCCACCAATTGTTTATTGGACATTTTCTGTCTCCTGTCTTCAACTCAACATGTCCAAAACAGAACCCATGCTCTCTGCCTCAAACCCACTTGTCTTCTGAACTGTTTTATTCCTACTGAGTTCTGAGTTCGCCATCCTCCTTCCAGTTACTTATGGTCACTCTGTGTCATCTGACTTCTCTTTCTCCTTCACACCGTATATCCAAACAGATATTAAATCTTGCCAATTCTATTTCTACCATATCCATGTCATCCATTCTTTCTCTCCACCCACACAGCCACAACCACAGTTTGAGCCTTCATCACTATTTTTTCCTGGACTATCACAACAGTTTTCTACATGTCTTCTGTCTCCCATGTCTCCTATCTCCAATTCATTCTACACACAGGTACTAAAGTGGTCTTCCCAAAGCACATTTCTAACCACATCACTACCTGACTCAATAAACACCACTAATTCCTTATAAACTTCAGGGTCAACTAGAAAGTGCTCAGCCTGTCCTCTTTTTCAAAAACAAATACACAGATAAGCATTTACTAAATGCCTTCCATATACCAAACTCTATATTGTACTCCTATGCTAGACTCCTAGACGATAAGAGATATTGGAGGTCTTCTTCTGGTTCATTGAATATATCATGGAGGCTACTACTACATATACCATCCCTCACCTATTGGGGTACCTAATCTTTCCCAATATAACTAGCCTATCCCAATTTCATTGATAAATATGTCCTTTATGGTGCACTCTCCATCATTTTATGAGAGTAGGCTATCACTGATGATACATAAATCTCTTCATGCCCCATGTTCATCTTAATCAACACATGAAACTACTAGACAGAAATGTAGAATCCTAAGAGAAGTGGAAGGAATGTTTAAGGTAGCCCAGTTTTACTTCTCCCCAAAGCATACTCCTACCAGAGCAGGCACACAGTCCTTGCTGCCTGCTGCAATGTCATTCAAAATAACCAGAAAATGAAACTCTGCTTTCCACTTCCCTTTAAAGGATCAAGGGGCAGCATGTGATGACCAACCTGGAAAGATGACTTTGGTCATCCAGCATCCCTCAGACTGTGAGGTTGCCATCCATCAGCAGCATGGTACAGTCATCCTCTATGCTCTTTGTCACATCATACATGAACTCTCCAGCATCATGTCTGTGGAAGCAGATGTAACAAAACCTCTAAACTGGCAAAACTAAAAACTAGGAAGACTCAGAGTTTCCCCAAACAGTTGTTTACCAAGATAAACACAGTAATTTTGTATGACTTTTTTATTTTCACCAAGCAGTAACAAAGCAATAAATCATTATTGGCCACCTACTGTGCGCAAGGGATGGTGTAAACATCTGTGAGGGCAGCCTGACAGGTGCAAGTTAAAACTTCACTACCTAAAGTTCAGGTGACCTGAATCATTTCATATCAGCCACCTTAATTTCTTTAAATTTCAATTTCCTTTCCTGAAAAACTATGAAAATATTCCTACAATCTCCACTCACTTCCATCATGAAAATAATGCTTTTCCATGTGTTATAGAAATGCTCAGGAACTATTTTCCATCTTTGAAATGAAAACCCTGGGCTTGATCATTCCATCAATAAGTGTTTAGTAAGTACCTCCTAGACACTAAGATCTGGGGATACAAAGAAAAAAATGAACCAATCTTTGTTCTCAAACTGATGTCTTACTGTGAAAGGCAACATGTATCCTTATAAATATATCGAGAATAACTTCAGAGGTCTTGTTCATCTCTAAGATAATCTGTTCTGGGAAACCAATTGAAAAGTCACTGATGACTGAGTGAGCCCTAATTCCGCTACTGGAAGCCCAACTCAGAACTACCACTGTAGGAGCCTGGATCAATGGCTTCATTTCTCTGGGTTGAATTTTTCTTCCCCACAAAGTAAGGAGGCTAAATTTTAATGACCTCTAAGGTTTCTTCCTGCTAGAAGAGTCTACAATTCTACTATTATTTTAGGGCAGATTTTTTATAATTTGAATCTGCCATGCTACCCAGGAGCAGCTACTCTCCTCATGGAACTTCTGATGTCAGAGGGGAACTATGTCAAGGAAATGCCCAAATCTAACACAAAGCAGTATTGATAGGCACCACATCAGTGGTGCAGTAAGGGTGGATTTGGGGATATGGTAGACTAGATGTTTTTGTAGGACACTCAAACACAATGTGTCCAAAATAGAGCTCACTCTCAATGCCCACCTTGACCTCATCTTCCTAAGATCTCTTGTGCTGTTTGGGGCATTACCATCTTCCCAGTCACTTAGGATCATGCTTAACTCTTCACTCTCATTCATTCCACATGGCAATCAGGCAACAGATCTGATTGGCAGCTTCAGACCTTTCTTCCATGTTGTTTCTACTCAACTTAATACAAGTCCTCACCATTTCATTCCTGGACTATTGCAATAGCTTTTTGGTGGTCTCCCTTTCTCATTTATTTCCACCACAATTCATCCTCTGTTCAGCAAGTCAAAGTGATTTTCCTAAAGACAGTTCTGACCCTGTCATGGCAACTAGGTTGTGCAGTGGATAGAGCACTTGCCTTAGAGTCAGAAAGAGGTAAGTTCAGATCTGGCCTTACAAGCTCTCTTACTCTGGTCAAGTCACCTAACCCTTTTTGCCTCAGTTTCCTCATCTGTAAAATGAGCTGGAGAAGGAAGTGGAAAACCACTCTAGTATTTTTGCCAAGAAAACCCCAAAGGGGTCACAAAGAGTCAGACATAAACAACAATGACAATATTTACCACCCCCAGCCCCTACTCAATAAATTTCAGTGGCTGTTACCTACAGGAACATATATGAAGTCTTAAAGTTTTATATATGTATACATACATATATGTATACATATATAAAACTTTAAGACTTCATATATATATATATATATACACACATACCCTGTTTCACTCATACCTTTCCAGGCATCTTAGACTTTGCTCCCCTCCAGATAGCCCAAGATCCTACTCCCTTGGTTTACTAACTATTCTTTGGTATGTATGAAGTATGATCTTCATTCCTCATTTCCAAGCCTTTGAACTGACTGTGACTCATGCCTGAAACTCATCTCTTTGTACTTTCAACTCTTAGATTCTCTGGCCTTGTTCAAGATGGAACTCAAACATGACCTTCTGCAGGAGGCCTTTCCTGCCTCTCCCCCCTCACACACACACACACACACACACACACACACACACACACACACACACACACACACACACACACACACACTCAATACACATCAGCTGCTAGTGGCTTCCTCTCTGAGGTTATCTGTCATCTATGCTGTTTATACTTTGTTTATAAATATCTTCCTCACTAGAAGGCAAGCTCCTTGAAGACAGGGCTGCTGTAGTTATTGCTTTTGGTTTTGCCATTCTTTGGATCCTTGGTGTGTAGTACAGTTTAGCTTATTATACATAACAGGCAGTTAATAAATTCTGAGATCACTCTGAACTGGAATGACCATGAAAAGCATTAAATAGGAAAAAGTGTTGAAGAATCAGCAAAACTTCATCAAATACGTGACAGGTAGGGAAAGACATGAATGAAAGCCTGGAAGCAGGAACTTGCAACAACAAAAAAATAGTCAACTATTTGGGCTACAGCAAAGAGTGGTCTGATATGGGAGATCATGGCAGAAGGGGGCAATAGGACAAGATTTTGAAGCACTTGAATGTGAGAGAGCTGTTCTTCCATCTTGCTCCTGGGGAAGCAAGGCAAGTCAATTCTGGGACCCATTATCCAGATGGGCAAAATGACTCACTTTTTATATGATTTTTAAAAACAAATTTATGCATTATGATAGCAAAAACTGTACTCTGCCTAGTGCTGTGACTTGAAATTATACTAGTGTATAAGCTACTCTGATGATATTGTGCTGCTATTTTTATGCTTCGAAATGGAAATAAACAATGTTAGCAATACTTCAGTCTTTTAAAAACCCAGGCCTGAGTTCCCTGCCAGGTCTTCACCAGCACTACTCTAAGATACGATTTGTGGTCTCCTCTGATTCTCTTTTCTAGCCAGCTTAACTCAGACCATTTAGGAAGAAGCCAAAGGAACTGTGAGCTAATCAGATTTCATTTAATAATAGAAACATGACTTTTTAGGGGTGGAGTTGGACATACTATTTCATGAGAATATTGTGTTTCAGAGAAATTTATAGCTAAATACCAACATGTAAATGCATTGAAAAATAACTTCCATAAACTGAGCAAATCAGGACCTGGAATGATGTTTTAATGACTTTGATGTCACAAGGGTAAGAAACATCAGAGTTGGGATTTGAATCCACATTCTCTAACTCTGAATATAGTGATCTTTCTAAAATGGCACACTGCCAATGAGAAACACTTGGTTTTGCTGCCAGAGCACAGAGTTCAAATCCTTCCCTTATTTTGTCCTATCTGTGTGACCTTAGGTGAGTCATTTTCCACTTCAGCCTCCAGTTAGCTCATTTGTAATGAAATGGTTATCATCAGATGACTTCTAAGGGCCCTTCCATTTCTCAGTCTGTGATCCTGGGACTCCTTTCAGGCCTGGCTACCTATCCTGAATTTTGTTCTCTGGCAAATGTCCTCAAGTAGGGAGTAAAAGCAGGAGATGATGGGAGGAGAACTTGCTCCCAGTTCTCATCGTTATTCAAGAAATGCTGTTGCTGTTCAGCTGTTCGGCTGAAAATAGCCAAAGTTTAATTTAGGACCACCTGTAGTAGATTTAACTAATTATAAAAGAAAAAAAAACCTTTGGTATTTAGAGAGATCCTGACTGTTGGTTTCTGTTGCATAGACAGAATGAGTCAACCAATCAATCAACCAACAAATTTTTATGAAGTCCTCACTATGTCAGGCACTAAGGATGCTAAAATAAAAAGGAGGCAGCACCTGCCTTCTAACATTCTACTGGAGAGTTGCTATACATTTACAGATAAATGCATATTAGAGATATGCAAATACACATGCATTGTTATGGGGGAAAGGGCGATAAGAACTAAATACATAAAATATCAGAATAAATAAATATTAGAATAAATAAAAGTCTCTTGAAGAAGGTAGACCTTGAGCTGAGCCTTAAAGGAAGGTGGGAACTTCAAGAAGTAGAAGTGAACAGAGATCATCCCAAGAATGAGGCACAGCCGGTGCAAAGAGGTGCTAGACAGGATATCACGAATGGTACAGAAATCAGAAAAGTGAAGCTGCAGTGGAGAATATTTGAGGGAAAGCATCATGTAACCAATCAGGAAAGGTAGTCTGGGATCAGACTGGGAGGGATTTAAATGGCAAACATCTGCACTTTATTCTTAAAGCATTGGGAAACCACAGATATTTGGAGCAGAGGAACCCTCTAGTCAGTCCTCCATGGTTGAATAGCAATTGAGTAGCTTTTAGAAAAAATAAGATTAGAAAAGACAAAAGCTGAATGCAAGGAGACACATTAGAAGACTATTACAACATTCCTGGTGAGAGGTGAGGAAATTCAAACATAGGTGATGGTCTTCTAATTAGGGAAGAGAGAATGGGTGTGAAAGTTGCTGTCATGGTGGAATTGATAAAATGACAACCGATTTGATAGGGGAAGTGAGGGAGGTGAGTTAAGGCTGATTTCTAGGTTTTGAATGATATGCCCCTCAACATCAAAGTGGGGATTTTAGGGGGGAAATAATCCTATGTTGGACATGTTGTCTTGGAGGTACCTAAGGAAATATCTATGTGATGAAATTCAATAGAGAATTGGGGATGTGAGGCTGTAACTAAGCAGGGAGATGGAGAATGGTTATGTTATATTTAATAATCACATATAACTGATATTTAGATCTAACGGAATCATCTAAAGCAAAGCAGAGGAAGAAAAAACGGTTTAGCTCTCACAGTCTAGAATAGCCTCACACATGAATGGGCATCAATGAAGGAATGATGACTCTACAAAGTCAGCAAGGTAGGAAGAAAACCAGGTGTGGCCACCAAAAACCCAAGGAATGAAGTATCCAGAAGAAGAGACTACCAAGAGGATATGAGAAATCTGCTTCAGAGCATAGCTGAGAAAGAGAAAATGCCATTGTTGGCCTGTTCGAGACCTCAGAGACCATCTAATCCAACTTCTATCTGGCTGACAATTCACTCTACACCATCACCAACAAGTGACCACCTAATCCCTACTTGTACCCCTCAGTGATGGAGGACTCACTGTTTCTCCACACTGGCCATTCCACTATTAGAGAATTCTTGTTGCAAGAAAGTCTTTGCCCAAGTCTATCTCTCTGTAAGATCTACACTTTTCTCTTATTTCTGCCTTGATGTATCACCCTGAACAACTCTAATCCTTATACCTGATAGGTCTTTAAATAGTTGAAAAAATCTATTTACCTATTTCCCTGGCTAAACATCCCCTCTTCCTTCAATCCTCTGGCAGAGTCTCCAGGATCCCCATCATAATGGCCATCTTCTACTGTATATGTGCCAGATTCTCAACTTCTTTCCCCAAATGGGGCACTGTTGCAGCAAGCACTCCAGTATACACAGAAGGGCTTGCTGTACAGGTTCTTAGATCTGCTTTTCTAAAAGGAAAGCAACTTTTGAGGGCATCAACAATCTACTTTAATTACATTCACCAACAGGAAAAAAATCAAACCAATAAAGAGAAATAAAGACCAATAGACAAGGCTTCTAACTGTCTGACCATAAGCCATACTTACATCACAGAAAAAGACAGAGCCAACTTTCTGACCACTACATAAATACATAGTCACCAGAGAGAAAAGCACCAGCATCTGAGTTTTCAAAGTCAAGGGAGGGACACAGCTACCCAGAGTCTCATCTTCTTCCGAAGAAACCCCAAAAAGCAAAACCTCACCTCAGAGGTTTTATATACACTTTTCAGAGCTGGAGGGTACTGCCCTCATGATCCTCATACCTCATTAATTAACAAAAGGTGTGGGCATTCCTATAACACAAGCCTCCCCTAATCAAGCTTCCTTTAATGGGCTCCAGGTATGGTCTCCTAATGGGTGAGGAAGATCTTTGACTCTAATTAAATTTCAGGCACCTAGAACTAGTAGACCAGAGATCTGGTAGATGGGGACCAATTGAAGAAGTACTGAACTTGGAATCAAACTTGAAGTTCTAAGGAAGAAACCTTAGGAATCACATAGTACACACTGTGGTAAACTGGATGGAAGTTACAAAGAGGTAAAGTGAGATTTGATGTTGGGGAGGAATCCTCTTAACAATTAGTTATTCAAATAGAAGGTAGGAAGCCATGAGGGAGATTGGCTGGTCCTTCACTTGAAGTCTGCAAGCAAAGGCTGGATGACCAGCTCCCTGGCACGTTTCCTTGCATGTATTTCACAGATGACTTAAACATAATTTCATATAGATACGCTATCCCATGCAGCAGACTGTAAGTTCCTTAAGGAAAGGAATAGTTTCATTTTTATTTTTGTACCCCTCGTTCCTTACTCAGTGTCTGGAACACAGTAGGAGTTTAATAAATGCTCCTTGATCGATTGATATTGTGGAGGGAATCTTAATCAGAAGAAATTGGATTAGATGGCCTCTGAGTTCCATTTCGTCTCTGAAATTCTGTGATTCTGTAGCAGAGTGGGGTTAAAATAAATAAACACAAAACCAGATACCTTGACTGCAGAAATTCTAACTTCCTATTGCATCACATAGCTTCTCAACTCTGGAGAGAATGCCATGGTACAGAGAAAATGAAAGACAGTGGCAAAGCTGAAGGGAAGTGACTTCCTTTGGGTCCCAAATCTAGATCCTGCCTCCTGGTCACAGGGTCTTGTTTCCACTGTACTTTGCCTCCCTTGCACTTAGAACCATGAGCAGCTCTTGATTCTTTAATTAATTAAGAAAGTACTTTTGGAACTGATCCCAGGGAGTTCTCAATTCCTCAATTATTTTAATTGGATTTTGAAATAGGTTTGCATTTTCTTTTAAAATAATTTTAAGTCACTTCACTTAAAATCTGATCTTCAGTTTCCTCTTCTATAAAATGGGTGTAATTGTACTATACCACCTGCCTACCAGAGCTGTTTGGAGTCCTTTAATGTGCCATATAAATGTGACAACTGGTATTATATTATCAACACAGCTCTTATTAATAATCATGAAAACCATAATAGCTATAGTTTATAATCTAAAGGTACCTTTAGCCTATAAACAATAGGGAGTCAAAAAAATTGAGCAAGAAATGATATGGTCAGATCAATGTATTGGAAAGATTGATTTTTTTGTCAGTTCTGTGGAGGATGAGATCAATAGAGGAAAAACTAAAAGCTTGGAGACCAGTTAGGAGTCTGTTATCAAAATTCAGGGTAGGCAGTTGTTAATCACTAAAGATCTTGAAGGAAAGCTGGATGCTTGCTGGATAGGAAAGGCATAATGGTATCTTAGATACATCAATGAAAAGAGACTCAGGAATGGTTAAGTTCAAAACTGGTCTTAGTCTTGTATAAACTAGCTGGGTGATTAAGAGATAGTCACTTAGCCTTGTCGAGACTATTTCCTCATTTGTAAAATGGGGCTACTCACATGTGTAGCATATTTCTTCATGGGGTCATTTTGAGACTCAAATGTGATTACATTTAATTTTGTTTATTTTTTAATGAACAAAAATCTATTTTGTCTCCCTCCTCTTTCCACTTATTCCTTGAAAAGAAAAAGAAAACTCTTGTAACAAATATATAGTCTTCCAAAATAAATCCCTGTACTGTTCATGTCCAAAAACCATGTCTTTTGTCCTGAACACTGGTGTTTTTAATTTGTGTCAGAAGATTCTTAGCTTCACTCATCATCAGTCTTCTGGAATCATGGATGATCATTGGCTAAATCAGACTTTACATCTTTCAACATGGTTCTTTTCCCAGTGGTGTTGTCCTGGTGCACATTGCTTTCCTGGTTCTGCTTGCTCTACATCGGTTCAAGTCTGCTTCCCAGCTTTCTCTGAAACCATCCCTTCCATCACTTCTTATAGCACAACAGTATTATATAGTACATTCATGTACCTCAAGTACTTTGCAAGTGTCAAAACTCTTTCCTGGTGTTCGTTTTTATGGTAGTGGTGATCATTGCATGGAAGGATGATTTGTTCAGGGTCAGGCTGGGCTTGGTGATTACTGGCAGTTCTAGCTCTGGAATCCTGCAATCCTATGCTCCTAAAGTCAAATTTGAGTTCTGTTAGCAAGATATTGACTTGGTAGTAACAACAGGACTTGGCAAATGATTGGATTGGGTGGGAGTTGGGGGACTTCTCAACATTCTTCTCACCTCCTATTTTCAAATTGTCAAGGAGCAAACATGAAAAGTGATGTATAAATACAGTAAAAATCATGAAGAGATTATCTACAGAAGCAATTAATGGGGGTGGGAAATGATACAAGTCAGAAAATGTAGTAAGCTTGAAGCACTGTCCTCTGGCTCTAAGAAAACGAATCCTGTATATGAATGAGAGAATTCTGGGTAGGAACATCTGCCAGGAGGGCTCCTTCTGAACACCATGAGAAGTGCAACGTTCGGCAGAAGGTGGAAGACAAATGTTTCTGGGAAAAAGCCTTACATCACACAATTAACAGCTCCATCCCTAATAAAACCTGACATTGATGCGGAACTTTGTGTACCTTATCTCTCTGGAAACTCACAGCAACCCTGCTTAGATAAATAATACGGATACTCAGCCCCTTTTTACAGATGAGGACACTGAAGGTCAGAAAGCTTGAGAAACTTGCCCCCTAAACACAGGGCAGGATTTGATCCCAGCTCACTCTGAAACAGAATAAGAGATTCTCAGAGCTGGCAGGTACTTCAAGGACTATATAATAATAATGATAGTAATAACAATTATTATTATTTTATAGAGTTTTAAGCTTTGAAAGAACTTGACAAATATTATCACATTTGATCCTCACAAACCACTCAAATATAGGCGTTTTTATTATCTCCGTTTTACAGATGAGCAAATTTCAACAGACAGGTTAAGGAACTGATTTGTCCAGGGTCACACAACTAGTAAATATCTGGGACCAGATTTGAACACAGGACTTCCTGATGCCAAGTCTATTTGATCAGATTTTCCTGTTAACAGATGCTCCCCCTTCCTTCACCCCAACTTTGTCCAATTAGATCTTGTCTGAATCCCTGACTCTCAGAGGTGGGAGAGAACTGAATTGGGCCGCCTAGCCCAAGATGTGCCTGGAGCACAGATCCCTTCTGTGACTCCCCAGCATCTGGCTATCTAGCCATCTCCTTTAGTATCTGAATTCATTAATGCTTTTTGTTTTGACTCACCAGACTTTTTAGTAATTAAGTTTAATAGATAATTCTAAATACAAACCAAAACAACTTCCTTTATAAAATGAATCCCTCCCTTCTCTCATCCACTGGAAAAGAAAAAGTAGATTACTAATGACTGGTAGGAAGGAAGCAAACATTAATTTTGAAGAAATGGTTCTAACAACGAAGCTGTAAATTTCCAGAGTTGTGTTGTCTTTTACTACTTAATTTATATCATGAAAGCCATTGAGTTTCTTGTTCTTTCTTCTTCCCTCTGTATTACAAGTCTGGCAATGTTTCTTGGAATTCTGTTTATGTCCTCTTATTTAGCCATTCCATGCTTACTGAGTGACCTTTTTTCTTTTTTTTTTTTTTTTTTGCATGTGAGGCAATTGGGATTAAGTGACTTGCCAAGGTCACACAGCTAATGTCAAGTGTCTGAGACCACATTTGAACTCAGGTCCTCCCAACTCTAGGACCTGTGCTCCAACCACTGTACCACATAGCTGCCTCATGTATCCATTTTGTTTTCATAAATAACAATGCTCCAGAAATTATTCGTACATGTGTCCTACTTGAGGACAATGACTGCCTCATTTCTATCTCCCTTTGTCCCCGGTATCTAGCACAGCATCAGATATGTGCAAAACAGCTAATAAATAACAGTTAATGAGTGTTTACTGATAATAAATGTATGGCATGCATAGTGAATCTCCGGGTCAAAGGACATAAACAGTTTAATAGCTTTTCTTTTAACCACCACTTGACATGTATGATTGATGAACAACTCACTACCTATAAAGAAAGCTCTTTCTACTTAAGCATAATGCTGATTCTTTGGAAGGGGCAGCTACATGGTGCAATGGATGAACCACTGGGTCCAGAATCAGGAAAACTCCTCTTCCTGAGTTCAAATACTGCCTCTGACATTTACTGACTGTGTGACCTTGGGCAAGTCATTTACCCCTGCCTGCCTCACTTTCCTCATCTGTAAAATGAGCTGGAGTAGGAAACATAAACAAACCACTCCAGTATCTTTGCCAAGAAAACCACAAATGGGGTCCTTGAGAGTCAGAAGCAACTAAAATGACTGAACAACCCAAAATTGTTTGAAAGTTTCTTTCATATAGAACTGAAATCTAGCTCAATACAGGGTGTTCCCAAAGCCTTGGTGCAGATTGAAGCTTTGATAGTTTACAATCGCATTAATGCTTTGGGGACACTCTGGAGAGTTTCTCCCCATTGATCCTGGCTCTTCCTTTTACGATTGCCTATAAAAGGTAATATCCTCCAGATATTTGTGGAGTATTTTGCTGATTACATCTAGCCCTGGAACATTTGAAGATCCTCCTGAATGAACTCCACAAGAATTCAAAAGATTTCGTCCCTACTATCCACATAAAAAATGTAAGGAGATGAAGAATTCCCAAACCATTCCCATTTAGTGGCTTATAGACCCTCCAGGGCTTCCCAACAGCTGTCCAAAAGCTTAATAAAATGTGCTACCTGAAGTAGTATATAATTATCCAAATGTGTGTGTGTGTGTGTGTGTGTGTGTGTGTGTGTGTGTGTGTGTGTGTGTAGTATACAGTAACCCTTCTCTGGGGGTTCACAATACATTTTCTTTTGTTGTTTGTGTCGAAAAGGGTTCATAGAACAACACAAAGAAAATAAGAAAACCCCTGGGAAGCATTGGTCTAGACTGGCATTCTAGAACAACCTTCAGATCTTGTTCATCATAATACATATCCAATTGTGTGATAGTAAAGATGTGATTTATTATGGAATATTATTTATGAAATCCTGCTTATTTCCCTACTAATATTCTCATCAGCTATTCCCCCAGTGCATATGTACAATATTTTCCTGGAAATTACATGTGATGAAAGAGTAAGCCATGTGAGTTATTAGTTGTTAGTGTTCTTTGGGTTGTCTTTTCTCCCAAAAATAATAAAAGCTGAGGCTATTTCCCATTCCTTAGATATATTTCCTTTCTTCATATTCCTTGAGAATCAATTTCTCAAAACCCTCAAAATTCTGTTGTCCCCCCCTCTTTTCTCTCCCTCTGCCCCTCCCGCTCATAAACACACACATATGGTTTAGTCAAGTTCTTTGCTTTTCTTTTTCTGTTTCAATCCCATTTTCCACTAACTCCTGAAGTTAGATTACATTTGTGAAGCCTCCACTGTACTTGATGGTTAAATGTGTTTATTATAAAAATCCTTCCAGATCTTTTTCATTTGTGTGTGTTTGTTTATGCCCCTACTTTCCGGTTCACCCTTAAACGTGCTCCGAATGTCTTTGCTTAGTGGGTCTCTTGGAAATTTTTCTTAAACTTGCCTTTTCATCCACTGCTCCTCACTATTTTATGGGGCAATAAGATTTTACAAATAAGTTTATATTTTTAAGTGATGCTGCCTTTGGCTGTCCAAGTTCTTTGGTTGGTGAGAACAACCGAATTTGGTTACTGAATAAGGCTTTTCTTTAATTTATTTTCGGTCTCCTTATTATGGTGATTGATTTATATTAATTAAACTTTCATATGAAATTGTTATAATAAGAGTCAATGTATTTTACTCTATCCATTTCACACTTTTGGCATTGCTAATTTGTTTAAATAGGTCATTTTGATTTTTCTTATTTCATCTTAACTTTCATCTTTCTTTTAACAAGTTGGTGGTCTGACTGTACAGAGTTCATTTAGGAATGAATCCCATTTTGTTAAGAAGTCATTTGCCATCTGATGTACTGTAATAAATTTAAATTTTGTGACATTTGTTGGTGCTCACCATGACCAGTGGTTACTAATTGTATTATTGAAGAAGCTATTCATGAAAATATCTATGTCTGTGTAAAATATAATTTTAGCCTTTAGCCTTCCTCATGCTTTCTCTATCAACTGTTCTCCACCATATTGATTTTTGGCCATCCTTGCCTATTTCCACCTTCGCATTAAAATCATTGAGTACTAAATTATATGTCTATTACCTTGAAGGATCTTCTTGAGTTTTTCACAGTATTTCTCCACTTTTTTATCTTATTTTTTTTCCTAGTCGTCTTTTTCAAATCCCTGTCATTAGCACTGTTATACGAGATGAGCAAAGGTCCCATAAAAGATGGTTCTTGTGGCCTTTGGATACAAGATAAAACCAGCTTGGCTGATTCCTTTATTTGCTTCTCAAATAACAACTTGTGATTCTTCTCATACCTCCAATTAGTTGGAGCTTCCTTTTGTTTTCTGATTTATTTTATAATAAAAATGTCAAGATCAACATGACTCAGAGTTTTAATAGAATGTCCATTGGACAAGGATCTCCTGCTTAGAATACTAAAAGCAAAGCTAATATTTATGAACTGTTTAAAAACTGTGTGCTTCTTAATGATGATGAGGAAGAGGAGGAAGATGGACATAATTTATAAAGCTGTTTAAGGTTTACAAAAAGCTTTGCATATGTTGTCTCAGTTGTCCTCTTACAAGAATCCTGTGAAGTCATTGCTACTCTTACCCTCACTTTGTAAGTAAGGAAACTGAGGCACAGAACAGCTAAGTTATTTACCTATTTCACAAAAGTGTCTTGCTTCCTTGTTCCAAGTCCAGGTCTCTATAAATCACTAATTGCTTTTCCTTGTCAATGTGAAATAGATATGGCTATGTAGGATTAAGGTACTTTTGCATTTTTCTTTATCATGGGTTACTGTGTTTATATATACATATACATACATAATACATATGTACACACATAAATAAACATATAATACTTATATACATTTACACAAATATACATATATACATATGTGTTTATACACACACACATCCTCAACTGGCCAGAATACTGGAAATGAACCATTCCATACCTTGGTAGGTAGACTCCTCCTCATAAGCAGATTCAGACATCAGTTGTTAGGACTATGCTCAAGGTCTTTTCCAGTATAGTGGAACTAGTTAGACATCTTGCTTCATATCATAGGTCATAGGTTAGAGGACCCAAGGTCATAGCCACACCATGATGAGGTATTGCTCCTTGGTTACTCTAGGACCACTGAGAAAACTAAGATCACACTGTTATTTCTATGCTCTATTTCACTGCTCTCTAATATTAAGATTGTGGTCAACTGGAATCCATAGCTCTTTCCCACATGATTTCTGTTTCTAGGCCACTTGTCCCCCATTTCATACTACTGATGTTGAGTATTTTGAGCCCAGTGACAGACTTTAAATTTTACCTGTTCAATGAGATTTAGCCCAATATTCTAGTCTGTCAGGATCTTTTGGGATGCTGACTCAGTCACCCAGTGTACTATTTGTCCATCCCAACTTTATGTCATCTGAGAGCTAATAAGCATGCCATCTTTGCCCACTAATCATCATCTGTGCCAGGGGACTAATAGCTATTTACCTAAAAGAATGATCTATGGCATTGGGGAGTTTTGGGGAAAGGAAGAAGAAGGGAATGAACATTTAGATAGTGCCGACTTTGTGCCAGTCACTATATTAAATGCTTTACATATATTATTTCTTTTCATCTTCACAACAATTATGAAATATATGAAATAATATGTGTAAAGCATTTAGGTATTACCATGTCATCCCCCAGTTGAGGAAGCTAAGGCAAACAGAGGTTAAGTGACTTGTCTTGGATCACAGAGCTAGTAAATTTCTGAGGCTGGATTTGAACTCAGGTCTTCCTGATTCTAGGTCCAGTTGATTTTAGGACATTTCATCTAGTCCCCTCTTTTTAAAAAGGAAGAAATAGAGGCTCATGTTGGGAAAATGACTTGCTCAGATTTATACAGGTAGGAAATAGCAGAGAGCAGATTTGGACCCTGGCATTCTAATTCCAGAAACAGAAATCCTACCATGAGTCATAGGCGGGTTCTTAACCTAGAGTCCATCAATGTCTTTTAATTTGATAACTGTGTGCCTCACTCCAATCTATCCTTCATTCAGCTGTCAGGTTGGTCTTTGTAAAATGCAGATCTGATCATATCACACACACCCCCATTCAATAACTGCCAATGGTTCCCTGCTACCTCCAGGACAGAATATCAAATTCTCCATTTGGCATCGAAATCTTCCATCACCTCATCCCCTCCTAGCTTTCGAGTCTTTTTACAATATTCTTCCCCTCTGTATTCTTCCATCCAGTGGCACTGGACAGCTAAGACTTAGACAGGTGAATGATCTGTCCAAAGTCATGAGAAATCTGAAACACCTCAGACTTGGTATTTGGGGAAGTCAGAATTTGAACTCAAGTCTTCAGATCCCAAATTTAATGTACTTTCTCTTATAGCAGAATTCTGAGATTGGAGCTAAACTCTCCTTATTCTACGTTCAGTGATCTTTACCCAATAGCAGGCTGCCTCTAAGCTTCCTCCACATGGGTGCTCACACACATGCACACACGCACGAACACATATTCTCTTCTCAGAAGTAGGAGATTCCTTGGTCTGAGGGGTCAGACCTGGGCTGACGAAGAGGCAGAGAATGGGTCATTTCTGGGGTCCATGGGCTCCCACCAAGTTCCTCGAGCTCCTCAGGCCCTTAGAAATGCACAACAAGAATAAACATGACAACGGCCTGATTGGTAATTGATGATGATAATCAAAGTTTATAAATTTAAATGGTGCATCCATTCCTTTCAGGGATTCCAAAAACTCTCCACAGCTATTTGTTTACTTTGCAGACTTCATTCCTATTTTCCACACACAGAGCCCCAACATTTGTGGGCAACTGAGATGCCAATCCCCACCCCTAGCCAATAGTGTGTGGACATCCAACACTTGCCCTCTTTTTGCAGTTGGCAGGCACTGGCCCAAGTTCCAGGCCAGGAAAACTATTTTTTTCTGTTGTTTCTGGTTCCTGGGCAGATTCTGAAAGCCATTGGTGGCGGCAACTTCCCAAATGCCTCTAGGCCCCACACATGCTCTCAGCTACCAAATGGCTGGAAGATTTGGTCATTTTTTGGGCATTGTGTCCTTGGTCAGTGGAGAGGACTGAGAGTGCCTTGCCTTTATACCCCCCTTAGGATATATTCTTGTGGAAGGGAAGAGAAGTACATGTGTGGCAAAGTGGGGGTGGGAGCTGTTAGGACACTAAGAAGGGTCCTTGTGGGGAGGGATGAAGGACAGAGCTTTTAGACAATTCCGTACATTATATGTGTCTGTATATGTCTGTTTGTATATATGTACATAGATATCTGTCTCAAAAGACAAAATGAGCCCCCATACATAGTCGCAAATTCACCCAAACTCCCCAAGTGGAGACCAGATGACTCAGCCATACAGGATTAAAACAAACCACATATAAACAGAGTACCAAGTGCTTTCCCCACAACAACATTGTCAACCAGGTAGTGAGATTAATATGAATCCCATTTTGCAGATGGTGAAACAGAGGCTCAGATAAGTGGTTTGATTAAGGTCACTGAGCTGGAGAATTTCCGCACAGAGATTAGGTCCAGGTTCTCCTAACATAATCCTCTTTCCATGGCACCATCCGGCCTCTCAACAGGCAAGGTGAGGCAGGGAGGATTATATGAAATGACCTCTGAAGTCCTTTCTAAGTCTCAGAGTTCACGGTTCAGGAGACAAAAATGACACAGAGGAAAAAAAGAAACATTTAACCAGGAGTCGTGGGAGCTGAGTTCAAATCTTCCCTCTGCCATTTGCTACCTGCAGAACCTTGGAGAAATAACTTTATCCCTCTGTGTTTCTGTGTCTCAGTTTCCTTGCTTGTAAAATGAGGAAGCTAGATTGATTCTAAACTCTCTTTTAGTTCCTGAGCCTACATCCTATGACGACTTCATTAAAAATCCATCCAATGGACTTCCATTGCTTTTGCCAGAAAGGACATCACTAGTTCTTTTGTCTTTAAACCTATCCCTTCAGAGTCAGTTATGTCCAGAGCAAGGAGGGGGAGTGGGAGAGTAGAATTGGGCTTGGGTGGATGTAAGGAGAAGCTGGGCAGTGGCAAAGGGAACCTGCAGCTGCTGCAAGCCTCACTGTTCCCTAACATGACTCTCTGTAATGGGATCCCTTACCTCCCTCTCCTTAGTGAGAGGTCATTCTGGGTGTGGCTGTATGGAAGAAATAAAACCTGAAAAGGAGTGAGCTGAAAGCCGGTGTCTGAAATGGCAAGAATTCCTAGGGTGCGTGTATGTGTGTGTGTGTACATGCACACACAGGTATGCACTTATGTGTAGGTTGTGTATATATATGTGGATTGTAGAGAGAGGATTCACTTCTTTAGTATCACAGAACATTCAATCTGGGAAGGATCTTTTAGGTCACCTCATCCGCTCTACTTCCCAATTTACTGATAAGGAAACTGAGTCCCAAAGAGACATGACCAGCCCAAGATTATGAGGTGATTCACTGGCAAATCTAGGGAGATGTGGTCAGAAGGGCTTGGTAAACAGAGGGCAGGAGATCAATTTGATCAGATTGGACTATAGGATCACAGATCTAAGTGCAAAGATTTCAGAGGCTGTTACATCAACTCATTTCATGAGGTCCAGGGAAGTTACACAGAAAGTACATAGATGAAGGAAGGAAGGAAGGAAGGAAGGAAGGAAGGAAGGAAGGAAGGAAGGAAGGAAGGAAGGAAGGAAGGAAGGAAGGAAGGAAGGAAGGAAGGAAGGAAGGAAGGAAGGAAGGAAGGAAAAAGAGAGAAAGAGGAGGGAAGGAAGGAACAGCATTTATTTACAACTTACTAAGTATCAGGAAAAAAATAACTAGGAAAATCAGGATTGAAACCTCAGAACTCTGTCTCTGGTTTTGTCTCTCATTTTAAATCACTACTGAGAGGTGGGTCAGAAAAGGGAATATTTTGAGTGGGCTCCTAAAACACTCAATCTAGCCTTATGCACGTACACGCGCACACACACACACGCAGGAATATAGAAGTGTTCCCTGCAGTCCTTTTTTTCTTTTCAGCTGCACCAAGCTCTGGTTTCCAGCAGGGGACATCCATAGCCCAGACAACAGAAGCTTCCATTGGAAGCTTCTGTAAGCCTCTGCTTTTAAATGAAAATTATGGAGCACTGGGAGACACAGGCCTGACCTCGGCCCATTCAGTGTCTTGTTCTGCAAAGACCAAAGTCCTGTGGTGGGATGACCCACCTCTTCCTTGACTACAGGCAGAAGCGGGGAACCTCAGCTTCATCTAAGGCTCATAACTGTGTGTTAACATCATGAGGCCAGAGAGACCATTTTGCTCCTCCTAACTGTGTAGAATTCACCCTGGCCTAATGCACAGAAAGGATCCAGTTCCTAAGAGCTAGGGAAACGAAGCCAACATTGTGTGACTCATATCTCAGCTGAGGTCATCCGAGGGGATGCTGCAGATATCCACGTCCTGGAGATTGGAGAGGTTTGTTCTCACTCTGCCTGATGCCTGAGCTATAACTGCTCCCACATGGAGAAATAATGATGGGACTAGTCATCCTGTCCTGGAGGACAGCATGGAATCTAAGCAAGCATTCAGCCTCAATCACACTGGCCCTTTTTTATACCTAATAGCAAAGAAAGAAAAGAGAAATGTAGGGAACCAGGAACAGATCAGGTAATGGCCAAAAGGATCATGGGTAATATGTACGCTCACACAACACTTTAATGGTTCAGTCATTTTCGGTCATGCTTGATCTTGATGATGCCATCTGGGGATTTCTTGGCAAGGATATTGGAATGATTTGTCATTTCTTCTCCAGATCATTTTACAGATCGAGGAAACTGAGGCAAACAGAGTGAAGTGACTTGCCCAGGGTCACACAGATGTTGGAGGCCAGATTTGAACTCAAGGAACTTGAGGCCCAATGCTCGATCTACTGAGTCACCTCACTGCTTAAAACAGGCCTAAAAAAGAATTATTCTAAGAGAGCAAGTTACTGAAACTCAGTGATGTTTATTTTTCCTTGTTTTCGAATAGTCTCGTGCCTTCAGACTGTAAAGGTTTAGACCCTTCTCTCTTTCCACCTGCCATCCATCAACCTTTGCCTGGCCTCTCGAGGACTCCAGTCAATGTAACAGAAAAATGGCTAGAGTCCAGGCCTTAGGAATATGTACAATATACTTGGGCTGATGCAATCCCTCATGTGGACTTAGATGACTCAGACACTTCCTATCTATGTGGCCTTGGACATGTCACTTCAGACTCTTTGCCTCAGTTTCCACATGTGTAAAATGGGCTAGAGAAGGAAATGGCAAACTACTTCAATTTCTTTGCCAGGAAAACCCCAAATAGGGTCACAGAGTCAGATACCACTGAAATGTCTGAACAGCAGCAAATTATATGACTACTTCTGGTCTACTCGGACCAAGGTCCCATGTATTTGATTACCATCTTTATGCTGATTGGTTCTCACATCTATTTACTCTCTACTGATCTCTAATATTTCCCTCCAAACCTTCCCCCCACACCCTCCCACCCCTCACTCTCTCTATGATTGTCAAAGGTTCTACCATCCATTCAGTCTCTCATACAAACTAGCAGTCATGCTGGACTCATTATCTGTCACCACCCACATCCATTCTGTTGCCAAGACCTTTCCATTTCACCCTTGCAACACCTCTCAAATCTACCCCCTGCTCTGATGCTGCCACCAGACCCTCAACACCTCACGCCTATCTGCCTACCCCAAATCTCTCCCTACACAGTTCCCTCTCCATTCAGCCCCCAAAGTGATGTTCCTAAAGTGCAGATCTGACCAAGTCACCCAGTGTCTCCTTATCGCCTCCAGGATCAAATACGAAGTTCTCTGTCCTGCACTCCAAGCCCTTCACATCCTAGCCTCCTCCTACCTTTCCAGGCCTCATACACCTCACTCCCCAGTACACACTCTTCAATGCAGTAATCCTGGCCTCCTAGCCACCAACAAACAAGACTCCTCTCAACACCAGGAACTTTCTCTGGCTGTCCTCCATGCTTGGAGCACTCTTCCTCCTTCTTCCACTCTAACTACTGACCTCCCTGCTTCCTCTGATATATACCAGAGTCTACAAGGATTTGACCTGGTGTGTGCTTGGTTTTTTTCCTGCCTAGCTGTACTTGAGTGAGAAGGCAAGGACTGCTATAAGCCTCTGAGTGGGTGGCGATAAAGGAAAGAAACACAGGCAAGGGGAGACAGATACGGAAACAGAGAGACAGAGACAGAGGGAGGAAGGAGAGAGGGGGAGGGAGACAGAGAGGAGAGGGGAGGGAAGGGGGAAGGGAAGGAGAGAGGGGGAGAAAGCCCAAAGTCTACTCACCCCACTTGGTTGACATGCAACCATGAGCATATGACCCAGGCATTTCTTCAGGCTCTGTTGTATCTAATCTTTCCTGCCTTAGGTGAAGGAGTACTAGAGATAGAATGGATGAGAACAGGAGCTTTACCAAGTCAGAGGACTTATGAGTCATTAGATGCTGAGTGAAAGGAGCCCATTGCAGAGATTGGGGGCAGCTGAACTTAGAGAAGAATGAAGAAACAAGGAACCTATTTTGACCCAGTGGAGCTATAGATTAAAAACAGCTAAGAAGGAGAAGCTCATCTATTGACTGTATCATCTTGGGAAGTGAACTTTCAAGTCGTGAGAGGAAATATTTTGTAGCAGCTGCTTTAAATTTGAGCCCACTCTCCTCAGGTAGTTTAGAGAAGAATGTGCCCCCTTGCCCCCAACACATACACACACCAGATGTTGGAGGAAATACTTGTACTTCTGCTACTGGAAAAATTCAGATCATTTGCTGAGAAGTCCCTCTCCTCACTTCCTTCTCACGTCCGATCACTCTGATTCCTTCTTTCATTATTTCCTCTTCACTCTTGTTTCACACAAAGAAGTGGCCCTCCTCGCCAAGACTAAACCCTCTATGTACACAAGTGATCCCATTTCAGTCTGTCTTCTCCAAGAGAATGGCTCCTCTGTCATCCCCACTTTCTCACTTGTTATTCTCTCCTGTGTTCTGGCTGTTTCCCTACTGCCTATAAATATAGCCTTGTCTCCCCTATAGTTCTAAAATCTTCATATGATCCACCTATCCAAGCTAACTGTCATCCCATATCTCTCTTACCTTTTGTGGTTAAACTCTTAAGAAGGATGTCTATTATAGGTGCTTTCACTTTCTCTCTTCTTACCTGTAGTTTGACTTCCAACCCCATCATTCCACTGAAACCGCTCCTTCCAAGGTTACTAATGATCTCTGAACTGCCAAATCGAATGACTTTATCTTTCTTGAGCTCTCGCTAGCCTTTGACACTGGCCATCACCCTCTCCTTGACACCATTCTCTCAAGACCTTCACTATAGCCCTTCCACTTGGTTCTCTTCTTAGCTTTCTGATTGCTCCTTCTCAGTCTCCTCAGCTCAGTCTTCTTCCAGCTCATACTTTCTAAGTGTCAGTGTCTCCCAGGGATCTAGCCTTACTCCTGTTTTCTTCTCCCTCCATACTCTTTTTCTTGGTAGTCTCATCTGCTCCCATGTATTCAATTATCATCTCTCTGCTGATGTTCCTCAAATGTATTTATCCATTCCTTTTTTAAAAAAAAAAACCATTTATTTTCCGTTTTCAACATTCACTTCCACAACATTTTGAATTTCAAATTTTCTCCCTATCTCCTCCCTCTCCTCACCCTAGGACAGTGTGTATTTCAATTACCTTTTCCTCCAATCTGCCCTCCCTTCTATCACTCCCTCCTCCCTTTTCCCCTTCCCTTCTATTTTCCTGGAGGGCAAGATAGATTTCTATACCCTGTTGCCTATATATCTTATTTCCTAGTTGCATGTAAAAACAATTTTTAAACCTATGAGTTCCACATTTTCTCCCTTCCCCCCTGCCCTTCCAACCTCATTGAGAAAGCAAGCCATTTGATACAGGTTATACATGTATAGTCATGCAAAATACTTCCATAATAGTTATGTTGTGAAAGATTGACTATATTTCCCTCTATCCTGTCTCACCCTCCATTTATTCTGTTCTCTCCTTTGACGTATCCCTCTACCAAAGTGTTTGCTTTCAATTATCCTTTCCTCTAATCTGCCATCCCTTCTATCTCTTATCACCTTTCCCCCTGCTTTTCCGAAAGGGTAAGATAATGTTCCATACCCAATTGAGTGTCTATGTTATTCCATGCTGAAGCCAAATCCAGTGAAAGGAAGGATCACTTATTCCTTCTCTTCTTTTCCCCTCCATCATAAAAGCTCTTTATTACCTCTTTCATGTAAATGATTTACTACATTCTACCTCTTCCTTTCTCTTTCTCCCGGTACATTCCTCTCAACACTTAATTTTCTTCATATCGTCCCTTCATATTCAGCTCACCCTATGCCCAGCCTCTCTCTCTCTATATTCATACATATACATGCATATACACATACATATATGTATACACATACATATATTCTCTCCAACTATCCTAATACTGAGAAAGGTCTCATGAGCAACAAATGTCATTTTTCCATGTAGGAATATAAACAACTCAACTTTAATAAGTCCCTTATGGTTCTCTTTCCTATTTACCTTTTCATGCTTCTCTTGATTTTTCTGTTTGAAAGTCAAATTTTCTATTCAGCTCTGGTCTTTTCAACGAGAATGTTTGGAAGTTTTCAATTTCATTGAAGTTTCTTTTTTCCCATGAAGTATGAATATACAGTTTTACGGTTATTCTTGGTTTTAATTCTAGTTCCTTTATCCTCTGGAATATAATATTCCAAGCCCTATGATCCCTTAGTGTAGAAGCTGCTAAATCTTGTGTTATCCTATTTGTGTTTCCACAATACTTGAATTACTTCTCTCTGCCTGCTTTCAATATTTTCTCCTTGACCTGGGAATTCTGGAATGTGGCTACAATATTCCTAGGATTTTTCCTTTTGGGATCTCTTTCAGGAAGTAGGTGGTGGATTCTTTCCATTTCTATTTTATCCTCTGGATCTTGACTATCTGGGCAGTTTTCTTTGATAATTTCTTGGAAGATGATGTCTAGTCTTTTTTTTTAATCATGGCTTTCGGATAGTACAATAATTTTTAAATGATCTCTCCTGAATCTATTATCCAGGGCAGTTGTTCTTCCAATGAGATATTTCCATTGTCTTCTATTTTTTCATTCTTTTGGCTTTGTTTTGTAATTTCTTAGTTTCTCATAAAGTCTTTAGCTTCAATCTCTTCCATTCCAATTTTTAAAGAACTATTTTCTTCAGTGAGCTTTTGAACCTCCTTTTCCATGTGGCCAGTTCTGCTTTTTAAAGCATTCTTCTTCTCATTGGCTTTTTGGACCCCTTTTGCCATTTCGGTTAGTGTAATTTTAAAGCTGTCATTTTCTTCAGCATTTTGGGGAGTTTCCTTGAGCAAGCTGTTGACTCATTTTTCGATTTTCTTACATCACTCTGATTTCTCTTCCCAATTTTTCCCCTACTTCTCTTATTTGATTTTCAAAATCCTTTTTGAGCTCTTCTATGGCCTGAGACCAATTCATATTTTTCCTGGAGGCTTTCAATGAAGGAGCTTTGGCTTTGTTGTCTTCTGATTGTATATTTTGATCTTCCCTTTCACCAATGACAATAGCTCTTCACCGAGAAAGTGAGAATCAATAGTCTGTTTCTTTTTCCCCAGTTTGCTCATTTTCCCAGACAAGTACTCAACTTTTGCACTTTTTGTTAAGTGTAGGGTTCCAGAAGCAGCTTCTGTTTCAGTAGTGACTGCCGCATCCTGGGGCTAGGGCCAGGCTTGGGCTGGGACTGGGGCCAGACCATGTTCCTCTCTCAATCAGGAGAGAGACTGTTTCCACTGACCTTCGAAGCTGTCTTTGATATTTGTGGGTTGAGAAGTCTGGAAACTGCAGTAGCCACCAGGGATTCACTCCTCTAAGGCCTGCTCCATTTCTGTCCACGCCAGCATGGCCCACACCAAACTGTGCTCCACTCCCAGTTCAGTGTGAGAGACTATTCCTGGGGATTTTCCTGATTGTGTTGGGCTGGAAATTTGCTTCAATCTATCCTTTTGTGGCTTCTGCTGTGCTAGAATTTGTTTAGAGTCATTTTTAACAGCTTTTTTAAAGAGTTTGGAGGGAGAACTCTAGCAGGTCCCTGCTTCTTTGCTCCCATCTTCACTCTCCCCAGCCCCCTCCCAGACAAGATCCTTATCCATGCCTAACCTCTGCTAACCTCTGGTCTCAAATCTTCAATTACCCATTAAACATCTCGAACTGGATGTTCTGTAGACATCTTAAATTCAATACATCCACAACTGAACTCATTATCATTTTTCCCTCCAGTCCTCCTTCCCTTCTAAACTTCCCTATTTTTATTGAGGGAACCACCAACCTTCTAGTCCCTGAGGCTTACAATCACTCACTTTCTCTCCCCTTGATCCCACCGCCACCCCTTTATCCAGCATTTCAAGGTGTGTTGATTTTCCCTCTGGAATATTGATTGTGTATGGCCCTTCTCTCCTCTGACACTGCCACCAGCCTGAAAGTGCTTAGCAAGTGCTGAACCTATAGTAAGCATTTCAAAAATGTTCATTACTGAATGAGTGGTAGAGGCCTTCATCACTTCAGACTTGGACTACTAAAAGCCTGCTGGTTAGTCCCCCCAACACAAATCTCTCCCCACTTCAATTCACTCTCCACTCAACCATCAAAATAATCATCCTAAGTATAGGTCTGACCATGTCATTCCCTATTCAATAAACTCCAGTGGCTCCCTATCACCTCCAGGATTAAATATAAAATTCTGTTTGGCATTCATAGCCCTTCATGACCTGCCCCTTCCATTCATCTCTTTAGTCCTCACCTTCCTCATACTCCCCCAACATATACTCCTCATTCACATCTCTCTGGTCTTGTTATTCCTCAAACACATCCCTCTATTTTTCAAGTATGAACATTTTCCTGGCCATCCTCCATGCCTGGAATGCTCTCACTCCTCCTCTCCACCCCCTGGCTTCCTTCAAGTTGAAGCTCAAATCTCATTATCTACAGGGAGCCCCCCCTCCATATATACACACATACATGCATGTCTACATATATGCATGCATACATGCATATGTATGTATGTGTATGCCTTTGTGTATGTGTGTGAACATGTATATTATTTGAGTATTGTATGTGTACATATGTGTTTGCATTTATAGGCATATTCATACATGTATGTATGTACATACTCATGTACATGTTTGTGTTTGTATGCATACATGTATGCATATGCATATATATACATGTGAGTGCCATATATATAATTTTTTTCCAATCACATGTAAAGATAGTTTTCAACATTCATTTTTATAAGATTTTGAGTTCAACATTTTTCTTCTTCCATCCTTCTCTTTCTGCTCCCTAAGAAAGCAAGCAATTTAACATAGGATATACAAGTGCAATCATATTCAATATATTTCCATATTAGTCATGTAGTGAAAAAAAGAATCATAACAAAAGGGGAAAAATCACAAGAAAGAAAAAAATGAAAATAGTATGTTTCTATTGCATTCAGACTACAGGAAGCCTTTCTGATTTCTTGATTATAAATCCTTTCCTCTGATGATTCTTTCCTATTTATCTTCCACACCTAGCTTGTTTGTACAGAGACGTTTCCATGCCATCTCCTCATTAGACTGGTGAGCTCCTCTAAGTCAGGAATTATCATTTGCCTTTCTTTGTATCCTCCAATGCTTAGTATAGTGCCTGGCCCATAGTAGACATTTAATGAATCTTCCTCAAATGACTGATTGTTCTTGTGCTGTTTTCAATAAATATCCATTAGCAAAAACTAATTTATGTTAAGTAACAAAATGATACTGGTGATTGATTTGAGCAATGACACGTCAGAAAGAGTTCTTGAGCTAGCATGACTCAACCATGGGCACCCCTAGAACCCTGGATGAGCAAAGATGTAGCCAGAGAGTCTCCATCCAGCAAAGTTGGAGTCCAGACTTAATAGTGAGAGTGTGAGTTAGGATAAGAACTCTGAAGTCTCTCAAGGCTTATACCAACTCCACTGGGTAGGAACAAAAGGCTTTTCACTACAGCAAAAGCTTGAGTTTTCCCCTTAGCTTGGTATGCACTAATAGTGGAATGAAGGACCCTCTGGGTAAGAATGAGAATTTCTTGGAGGCAGAGACTGTTCATTCATACATCATTGCATTTCTAGTATCCTGGGCTTGAGAGTCTATGCTTAATAAATTCAGTATATCTCAATGAACTTTTTTGGCTTAATCACCATGATGGGTACTAGGTAAACCAAGACAAAAACTGCAGTCTCTGTCCTTGATACACTTACACCGTTCTGGGGTATACAACATGTGCATACCTAAGTAAATCCAAAATAATCTCTTGGGCAAAGCACTAGCCACTTATGGAGATGGATCATGAGAGGCTTCCTTCAGTAGGTGGGGTTTGATTTGAGCTTTGAATGAATGAGTGAAGCAATCAAAAAGTATTTGTTAAAGTCCTATCACATACCAGGCATTGTGCTAGGTGCTAAGTATATGAAGACAAAGTGTTAGCCTCAAGAGGCTAACAATCTACTAGAAACAAACAACATATCTGCAGCTGACAAAATAGAAACTATTGACAAAGCCAGACTGCAGTAATTTCATAACACATTGTCATGACACAAACCAGCTTATGGGTGTAGGGAAGAATCAAACACAGACCCTCTATAGGAGATGACTCTTAAAACTGAAGCCAGGAGATACTTGCTGGAGTGGATTTGATTGAACACTTGAAGGCTATGCCAAGAGAACATGGAGGTTTCTACCAAGCTGGAGGGGCCTCAAATTCCCAGTAAAGCACTTACATCACTTTTATTGTTATTTGAAGACATGCCTAGCTAAGTTAGAAGCTCATTGCCAAGGAGTTTGTCCCTAAGAGTTGGTTCATTACTCTCCTGATGAAGTCACAAAACCAGGAAAAGGCAGTGGTCAGCATCGCTAGATTAAGCACACACACACTCACAAAAAAACATTGAAAAAATAATGGATCCTTAAAGTATCAAAAATGAAATATACAACACAGAATAGACTGGTGAAATGTTCCCTCTATAATGAGGGAATTGGTTACCTCTGAACTAGCTAGTCCAGAATCCAGGGGGTGGCTGACAATTCTTTTGGGATTCTAGGGGTAATCCTTGGGGTTGGGTTTTTTTAGTACAATAAATAATGAGCCCTCACAGAGTGCCCCCCTCAAAGATCACCAATTAGTCAACCAGAGTTAATTATCCTCTAGAAAGGACTGTTTACTGAGATGGTCTCATAAAAAGAATAAAGATAAAACATTCTCTCCCACATGAGGGCATAGTCTCTTCCTCGCACACACGAGGTCCCTGGAGAGACTGAGTTTGAAATTTAGAGGTTCATGTTGCCAAATAGCAAACTCATGGCTCTCAACTATTGAAAGTTCTTTTTCTCCCTTTTCAGAATTCAGATGATTTATGCCTTCAATATGTGTAGCTCTCTGTGGTGCAGAAGTGAGATTAAGAAGAGGAAGCTTGTCAAAAACCAAAGTTATGAAACAGTAGCATAGTTGAATGTTTCTGATGGTTCCCATGGACGGAGACCAGAAGAAGGTAGACAAGATCCCAAGAATGTCCCAGTAGATTAACTAGGATGAGGTAGAAATTTTTGGAGTAAATGGCAATGCTTGGTCCCTCATTAACCTCTCCACTACATAATGGAGGACAAACATAAGATGGTCAGTTTATCCCACAGTCCTATGAACATTATCTACTTTCCTGATTGCCTCCTAGAAGCCATCCAATCTATAAGAGGAAAAAAAGGGGTGGAGAAGGGAGAGAGGGAGTATACAAAAAGACCTCGATGGTCTTGACACAATCAAGTAATTGTGTCTCACTAAGCTTCATTTTTCTCTTTGGAAAGCAGTACAATGAGCATTGGGATGCCTTGAAAGCCAATGTCTTAGTGCTGTTGAGAAAATCAGAAAGATAAGGAAAGTATAGCACTTTGCAAATGGGGAGTATTCCCTACCATTTAGATGTTTAGTATTTAAGGAGGATACAGTGATATGGAGACCAGGACAGTGTACCTGGCATCAGAAATTATGGATTCGCAGCCTGCCTCAGCCACTAACCCCTGACAAGTCATTGAATCTCCTTGATCTTCAGTTTCCTTGAATGTAAAATAAGGCTGTTGATCATATATTACTGCCAATGTCCCTCTGCGTCCAGGGTCCTACAATGCTGTGTGTTTTCTGTCTCCTACTAACTTTATTACCTTGAGAAAGTTACTCAGAGATCCATAGGTCCTAATTTTTTCATCTGTCAAAATGGGAGAATAAGATTCTAGAGTCTCTGCCATTTTAATAATCTGTGAAAAAGGCATAATCATAATTAAAATATCTACCTTACAGGATTTTTGTAAGAATCAATATCATAATGTACATAAAAAGCTTGGTAAAATTTTAAATGCTTTGTAGGCAAAGGACCGCTCAATATGGTGGTCAGGGTATAGAGAAAATTGGCTTTGAAATCATGAAAATTTTAACTCTTTCCTCTGACTCATATTAATTGTGGGACCTTGGGCAAAATCCCCTTAAACTTTCTGTGAGCTGTTCCTTAAAACCCTAAATTCAACCTTCACTAGTGTATGGGAGTCCTTATACCAATGAAAGCACAGATCTATTAAGAAGAATAAGAAAATGAAGAAAAAGGTGAGGAAGGTTATGAAGATGAAAAAGCAGAAGCAGAGATAGAAAAAAAAAAGGAAGAGGAGGAGGAAGAAGCCTTTCTTCTTACTATTTTTTTCCAGGAAAGGAAAATAGGAAGGTTATGCTGTTTTATTTTTTTTTTAAGTTTGGACTGAGCCCCAGCCATTTCAGACAGAATTCTGGAGGCCAGATGGAAAAGGCCATATAGTGGAAAGAGAAAAACAAGATCTGAACGAGCCTTTCATCTTGGCTGCCAAAAGTGCATTGCAGGGGGCCCCAGGTCAAGAAGAAGATAGAAAGGGGTGCGGTAGTTTGGCCAATCCACACTGGAAATGATTCTGATGAATATAAAATACTCCCGTTTCATCCCTGGACCCTGGATGGATGCACAAACTAACAAATAGACCCTGCCCTACAACTTTTCTATTCCAACATTTCTATAGCCTCAATCTCTGTACATGTTCTTAATCACAGACAAAGAGGAGAACTCAAGAAGGTATTAAGTCCATTTCCTTGCCTCCTGGCAGGACCACACGGTTGAGCAAAAATCCCAATTTTTAAAGACTTCCAGAGAATAAAGTTTCCCAGAAAAGGAGATTTCCCAACTTTCCTCGGAATTCAGCGTTTACAGCTCTGCTGGGAATTTCTTCCTTACATCTCAGTGAGAGGAAAGTGCAGTGTTAGAAGAAAGAGAACTGGCTCAGGAACTGGAGATCAGGGATCTGACTCTGGGGCTAACTTGCTCTGTGACCTTTGGTGAGAATGGAACCTCTGAGCCTTAGTTTGCCCATCTGTTGAATGAGGAAATGTTTTCTTAGGTTTTTTGCTAATAATCACTTACATTTCCATAGCACTTTCAAAGTCACTTAGTTGTGTCATAATTGACTCAGGAGGTTTGCAGCATAAGCGTGATGATTATGTCCATTTGCAGGTGGGAAAGCTGAGGTTCAGAGAGATTGAGTAATTTTGTCATGAACACACAGATCTGAGATTCCATCCGAGGTTGCCTGATATAAGGACCAATGCTTCACTACATCTTATTCCTTTCAAATGTTGACATTTTCTGAGTCAGTCTCAGAAAAATGATCATTGGAACCTTAGATGCTGATGAGATCACAGAGAAAGAAGAGAGAGAGAAAGAGAGACACAGAGAGAGAGAAAGAGAGAGATCAAAAAAAGGAGCACAAATCTAGAGCTGACCATGTCCTCAGAGCCCAACTAATCCTCTCATTTTACACATAAGGAAACTAAGGCCCAAGAAAGTCAATGTGCTTGCCCACGGTCACACGGATCCTAAGTGTTAAAGGACCTAAAACTCAATCTTGGGACACAGTCACACATAAGGGGCATGACCAAGTCCCTTCAGTGCCCATAGCTGCTGTTTCATTTTGGATTAGGATTCAGCAAGCCAACTCAACCTCAGGTCCTAATACAAGTTTAGGACCAACATGAAGAGATCCCTCAAAGAGTATGAGATATGTGGAAAGATGTCAAAAGTTGAGGTTGTGAAGGAAAGTTCCATGTACGTCTAGAAGTGGCAAAGGGTCACTGCCTATGATTTGTTTTATTATGATTACTGTGATTATGTAATTTGGTTTTAACAATTTTATAACTGGTGGGTTTTTTTTTTTAATTCTTTCACACTTGAATGGAAATCCCTTTAGAATGTTCTTCCTTACCCCCTCTCTGACCTTCTCCATACCTGCCTTCTGGGTCTATGAAATGTTGCTTCAGATTATATATCTCTTTGTAGAATTCAACTTCACAGTGGCCATATTGAGAGAACTTCCAGGTCAAATCATCAAAACTGATGCTGACATATTAGCTCTAGTTAAGCCAAAATTATCCCTAAAATTGCTCAGTTTTGGAAGCTAGGTATCTTGTCAGAGAGAGACAACAAAAAGTGCTAAAGCCCTCAGTTCAAATCCTGACCCTGATCAGGCAGCTCTGGACTTTTGTCTTGCCAAGGGACTCCAATGACTCCGGAGGACAGAGTGAGGCTGATGACTTTGTGCAGCTGTGCCTCCCTCAAATCTAATTCACTAAAAAGTCAAGATGTTCCCTTCCTGATGTCACTGGTCCTCTTCAAAAACAAAGGATGGGCAGCAGCAGCAGGGGACAGAGTGCTGGGCCTGATGCCGGGATGGCAGGTTCTAATCCTATCTCAGATCATTACTAACTGTGTGACCCCGGGTAAGTCACTTATCTGCCTCAGTTTTCTCTTCCATAAAATAAGGAAGTTGACTACTTTGGTCTTTTCCACCTCTAGAAATATTATTCCATTATCCTGTCTCTAAGACATTCATTTTATGTCAATGGCCCAAATTGCTTCTCTCCCCTAACTCCCAGTCTATAAACAGTGGAGGGGAGGAACTACATATTGGACCAGATTTGGGATCTTGGATCTATAGCTGTAAAGAAGTTTAGGCATCCCAGGACTCATCCTTTTATTTTTGCAGATTAGGAAACTAAGGCATATATAAATGGAGTGACTTACCCAAGGTCACACAGCTACTAAGCATTTGAGGTGGTTTTCAGAGGCAGTCATTCCTGACTCCAAATCCAGAGCTATCTTTTCTTTGCTTTTGTCTCTTCTAGGGTTAATGTTCTGTAGGTCAGTGATCTCTGGATCAATGCTATGATGATATAATGGGTAGTATGGTATGTATGTATATACTATAAACATCCCCATATATGTGTGTATATACACATGTTCACATACCACACATGTATATCACATGTCTATGTACATGCATATAAGTGTGTGAACACACAAATGTATATTAAACATATGTATATGAGTTATAATTATATAATAAAATTCACCACATCTAAGATATGTATATAAATATAGGTATATGTACACATGTGTATATGCATATACTTACATGCACATGTGTATGTACATGTGTGTATTTGTATGTTTTTACTTATTTACTTAGAGGCACTGAGTTTTAATCTAGGCTCTCCTGATACCTACCTGGTTGACCTTAGGCAAGTCATTCTAAATAACTCTCAAGGCTTCAAGATCTTCATGTAGCAAGGGTTGACTAGACAATATGTCCTCAGCCTTCTCTCATCTCTAAATTGATATGGGCAATTACAGCCATTTAAGCATTAACAGGGGATAAAGAATCTTCCCTGGCACAAGACTCTCTGTTGATGCTTTGTGGTGTGTGTGCTTAATGAAGTCTGAGCTGCTAGAGCTTCATTAACTCTCCATGGGAAATTCCCAGAGAAGAAATGAAGGCGCTATCAAAGCATGGGAAGGGGCTTTGGGACCAAAGCTTCAGTGGATAATTCTCAGACCTAACACCTCAAAGCTATCCCCCTCCACAGCAAAGAGGGAGATAAACATCCTTAGCTAAACCTCACATAACTAACCTTTAACTCACTTGAGGATAATAATGATGAGTGCTATTTGCAGAATCTAAGGTTTGGAATTTCCTGACAACGCTAGGAAACAGGTACTGTAGGCATGAACATCCCCGATTTAGAGATGGCATTTCTTACAATAAAGGGGAATCACCTCCAGTGGTCAGAAACACATAGGTGTAGAATCATATCCTTCCCTACTGCCTTTTCTGGGCTCTGGTTGTAAGTCAATAAGAACATCCAGTTCAGCTCTCTCTGCAAGGATAGCCTCAGGCACTTTGCCAAATGCTAGAAATCCTATATTCACAGCATTTTCCTGCTCTACCAGTCTAGTAACCTTATGAAAAAGGGGAATGAAGTTTATCTGGATGGATTTTGGCTTAGTAGATGTTGCTGGCTCCTTATGATGACTGCTTCCCTTTCTAAATGCTCCCTTACCATCCCTTGAATATTGAACTCTAAAATTTTGCCTTGAATTAAAGTCAAGCTTATTGGTCCATGATTTGAACATTCTACTAGCTTTGGTTTCTTAAAAATTAGACTCTGCTTCTCCAGACCTATAGGACCTTTCCCATGTTTTCTTCAAAGAACTTCATCCATTAGTCCTTTCAGAGTTCTGGAGTATAGTTTGCTTGGACCTAATAACTCAAACTCACAAAAGGCAGATAGATGATATCTTATTTATCTTAACCCTAAATGCCCAATTAACCTGGTTGTTCTGTATTTGACTGGACTGACAACATCACTACTTTTTTGAAATGGATTGTTCATTACTTTGATATATTATGCCCTCCAGTTTCTTCTGTGACTCAGGAGTGCCCAGACCTGCCCATGCCCTCCATTCAGTCAATTTCTTGGCTTATTTATTCCTTCACTTAGAATTAATTACTATTGCCTGGTATTCTTTTATACCTCCCTTATATCATGGGAGCACAAGTTTAGAGCTAAAGAGAGGAAGAAGGGCAGAGCATTTATATAGTGCCTTCTATGTGCCACTGTACCAAGCACCTATTTGTAAACAGTATTTCATTTGATCCTCTCCATCACTGGGCAGAAGGAGAAACTATTATTCTGTAGATCCTCCACAATTTCATCATTTGTCAGGATGTTCTGCTATCCAATTAGAACAGTGTTGACAGCAAGCGGCTTGTTTGGAGTCTCTGGCCATAGTCAACTATCCTAGCCAACTTTCCTTATACAGCAAAGCAGCAGCAGCACCTGTCTTTCTCCTTTTCAATTTTGCTCTTACACCAGCATAGGATAGCAAAGGGCAACATTGACTTCTGATGGAATTCACCTCTTCTCTGGAACTGAAACTCTGGTCCAATTAGGTTGAGCCCATCTCTAACTAATTAGGAATCATAAAGCTAAAATATTCAGTCAGATCCTGTTGCTCACCCCCTCAAATAATTTGGACAAAACTCCTTTAGACCCCTTGCTATTTCTTCAACCTTGCCTTAGCCTATTCTATAACTCTTTGACCTTTTAGTTTAAATCAGAGCTTCCTGCCTATCAACAAATCTTCTTTCACTGAAATGATACTAATCCACCAAATTTCCCCTATGGAATCAAAAGAGCTTCAGACACATACACACACACAGTTACATATGGGTGTATACATGTATATATGTATACATGTATATATGCATATATGTTTGTATGTGTGTGTATGTATATTTATATGTATGGGGGTGTGTGTGTATATATATATTATATATATATATATATATATAATATATATATACATCTTTTATCTTTCACCCTTTAAAATCCCCAAATAGTTGTATACAAATGAATTGAGGAACCATAATGCCTTGTAGTTCTTAAGATTTTAATATGGTTAAGCATCTCATTTTGTGTCCTTCAAACTATGTTCCTTTATGCTCATTTTTTCCGGTTTTTAATAAATGAAAGTTCTTTCCATGCCCCTTTAAACCATCAAACTGTTCACATACAAATGAGGTATTATCCTATATCTTTCACAAGGTGATTTAAATCTTTATATTTGTGCCAAACCTTCATATTTTCCATCCCAAACTGCTCTAATCCCATCTGAAAGCTGTGTTTCTTCATAGACATATTTCAGCAGTTTTGATTAAACCAAAGTGGCTTTTTTCCTACTCATTTTAGGCATCAAAATGTTCATCTCTGACAGCAATAATATCTTATAGCCTTTAACAATTGGTTTAACACTTTTCCTTTACCCCAAAGTACTTTGTTTCTGTCTTTCAACACTAAAATGCTCCATAAAGGGGCCTTAGGGATAGCACCCTACATCACAGACACACATACTAAAAAGGAAATTAAACATAGACCCCCCCCCCAAATCAAAATCAAAATCTCTGGAAACATTCACCCCTGATCATCACTGCTCTATCATGAGTCAGTCTCACCTCACTTGTCTCTCTCATTCTCTCTCCTTCCAATGTACATAAATTCTTTCAACCTAGTACAGACTTAAACAAACCATAGAAGCCATCTCCCTCTCAACCTGTGCCTAGTGGGTGCAGGTAGCCTCCAAGCATGGGAAAAATCAGTTCCCATGCTAAGGGATATTTTCAGGAATTGCTATATCTGTTCTCATAGCTCAATGGCCCTGTCCATGACAGTAGATGTTGGTGTGGCTCCTATCTCCATATCTCCCTATCACATAGTGCAGCTTCTTTGCATGGGAGATGCTTCATAGAGAGCTAATGATCGAGGGAGTGACTGACCACACATTTCCTGTGGCTTCAGAGGAGTTCAGTTAATTGCTACTATATCCCATTGCATCCTATTCTCCTATTCCCTGGGACTACCATTTGTGGAGAGACCTAGGCTAGCAAATTTGCATTTCCCTTCCAGGTCTTCTTTTGTCTTCCTTCCTTCCCTCCTTCCTTCCCTCCTTCTTTCCCTCCCGTCCTTCGTTTTATGAATACCTAGCATAAATATTTAGTTGCTGTTTTTATGGACAATACTATTTCACAAGTTTAAGTAGACTAATCAATCAACAAATATTAATTAAATACTTACTATGTGTCATACACTATTCTAGATGATAGAGATGCAAAGACTAGAGGGCACAACCCCTACCCATGGAAACTCAGCAAAGAAAGATGTTCTTAAAGGTTATTTATTCTAATTTCCTTACTTTAAATATGAGAAGACTGAGTGCCAATAAGGTTGAGGGGCATAATCAAGGAAGAATACTGGACTTGAGTCAGAGGCTGTGAGTTCAAATCCCAACTCTGCCTTTTATTTCCTGAATGACCTTTCTCCCTCAGGACCCCAATTTCCCTGATTTGTGAAAAAAAAAGGGGGCCAGATAAAATGACCTCTAATGCTGATTCTGAATTTAATTCTGTAGTGCTAACCAGTCTACCCAAGGTCATACAGTAAGTTAGATACACTGAAGTGGTAGCCAATGTATCTTGCATTTACATCCAACCATCAATTCTCTCTGATCGAAGGAGCTAAAAATCAATTTCTATCCCATAGAGAAGAATAAAGGAAGTGCTGTCATTGTTACCATTTTTGATGTGCGTGCGTGTGAAAGCTCTTGGGGAAATTGACATAAAAATATACAAAGCACAGGGCCTGAGCACTTAAGAGGACTGTAACTCACTCACTCTGAAGTCAATTAGTCTGAAACTGAAAGGAAAAGAGATCATTTTAAATTATCACAGACTAGCCCTTTAAAATGTCTAAAAGACACTAAATCTAGCCAGAGCACAGTGGGCGCATCTCTGATGGGAAGGGAAGAGACATATGGCTCTCTCTTAGCTTTTCCAATTATATGGGAGTATTATTATTAATCTATTTACTTTCTAGTTCATGCTGTTATGATCATCATTCAAGAAATCAACAAGAATTTATATAATGCCTACACTGTGCCAGATATTGGAAATAGAAAGATAGGAATGAAGCTGGCCGTCCCCTCAAGGCATTTATCCCCTATCAGGGGAAAGCCATTGGCATGGAGAAATAACCATAAGGTAGTTTGGGGTCTATGTACTGACAGTCTTGCTCTCACTAAATCCCAGAAAATCAGAGCTGGAAGGGACCTTGTTGATTGTCTAGTCCAATAGAAGAAATCCATTCTATATCAAATTTGACAAGTGGTCATCCAGCCTCTGCTCAAAGACTTCCAATGAGAGGTCTTCCCACCATGTTGGAGGCAACACATTTGGAGGCATGAATTGTTAGCAAGTTGTGATTTTTTTTCTTTTTGTTTGCTTCCAGGAATCCAGAATTTGCTTCTTTGCAACTCCTAATTATTGACCCTAGCTCTTCATTTTGGGCCCAAACAGCAGAAGCCTCCTCTCTAGAATCGTTCTTCAAATGTTCAAATGACAACTATCATGTCTCCATTGAGGAAGACTTGCAAAGATGGAAGAGTGGGAAGTAGCATTCAATCCATTTCTCCCCCACATCTATACCAACAGAGATTGAAGGAAAGTGTTAGGCTGATAAATGATGAGCAAACTCAATGAAAATCACCATGGAGCCCCTTTGAATTCCAAGTTTACATATTAAACCCACAGGTAAATAACTAAAACAAAAGCTGTGGAACAGGATGGACTTACATCTCTGTCACTGTGACTCAAGAGAAGAATTCTGGATTTAACACATAGGCCTGGGCTAAGATCTGTAACAATAAAAATATAGAAACTGAGGAGCAGGGCTGAACAAATAGCTCTGTAGCTCTGAATATATTTCCATATATGTATATACACACACATTACATTCCAGTTAGCTGATGAGGATGGAACCAGCAGCTATCTACTAGAGCTCCAACCAGGAACAAGTCTGTAATTGTGATACTCAGATTGAAATTGGAGTTTAAAACCTGCCAAATTCAGAACAGATCAATCAAACCCTGTTCTAGGTCAGATAACCTAGGACCTCTGAAGGGTAAAAGCTTTCTGTCTTCAACTGCCACTGTGATCCTTGAAGAAAACAGAACTTAGTACCTGGAGTGCAAAGCAAGAGAACCCAATCAAATTCTGATTAGGGTCACACAAGATCCCAATATTCTCAGAAGAAGTACACAAATTCTAGCCCTAACACAAAGTTCCAATTTAAAAAGTAATAAAAAAAGAAATAAAGGAATATCATACCAATGAAAAAAAATATATCGTAGCCAGACGAGTCCAAGACACAAATCCAGAATATGAGAATAATTTTATAATTAAACATTAAAGTGAAACAAAACTCAGCCACAAAGCCAACTAAAATTCATTGAATAAATGAAAGAGGCATTTTTAAGAGTTAAAATGGCATTATAAATTAAATGATAGCTCTAGAGGAATGAATTAGGAAAGAAATGAGAAAAGGTTTAAAAGGAAAATTAACAGCTTCTTGAAAAATCTGAGTCAAACATTAGACTCAGTAAAAATTAGAACGGGCAAAAAAGATGATTATATTAGACAGTAATACATATTAAAACAAAGTCAAAAGACTGCAAAATAGATGAAAATGTAAAACTTTTTTTTAATGATCTGGAAAAAAGTTCAAGCAGAGACATTTTAAGAATCATTTGAAGGGAGCAGAGCCAAGATAGTAGAATAGAAAGAGGTACATATTCTAGCTCTTCCCCCACAGCCCATAAAATACCTGAAAGACTCTCAACAAATTCTAGAGGAGCAGAAGCCACAGAACAATGGAGTGGAGGAGATTTCCAGCCCTAGAAGGCTGACCTGGAAGGCTGATAGGAAAGGTCTGTCTCACCAGACTCAGAGTGGAGCGCAGCCCAGACTTGGCATGTGGTGCTGGGAGGAACAGGACCAGAGAAGGCCTTAGGGATGGAATCCCTAGCAGCAGCAGAGGGTCACAGAATCCTCAACCCACAAATGCCAGAGGCAGCTTCAAAGGTTAGTGAGAGAGTATTTTCACCTCTGTGGCAAGGGAGCAGGGTCCTCCCCTAGCCCCAGCCTCACTCATTGTTGGAGCCTCAGCTTAAAACCCTTGGGGGAAAAGAAGAAGTAGATCTGAATCTCAGCTTTGAGCCAGATCAGAGAGTAAACTCCTCTCCCTTGATCATGCCACCTCAGAGGAACTGACAATTTACAGGTCCCCAGAGTATACCCTACTCTTGACAAAGGACCCAAAAGTCAAGTAACTGGTTGGGAAAATGCCCAAAAAAGGGAAATAAAATAAGACTATAGAAGGTTACTTTCTTGGTGAACAGGTATTTTCTCCCATCTTTTCATATGAGGAAGAACAATGTTTACCATCAGGGGAAGACATAAAGGCTTCTGAATCCAAAACCTCCAAAATAAATATGCAGTGGTCCCAGGCCATGGCAGAGCTCAAAAAGAATTTTGAAAATCAAGTAAGAGAGGTAGGGGAAAAATTGGGAAGAGAAATGAGAGCAATGCAAGAAAATCATGAAAAGCAAGTCAACAGCTTGCTAAAGGGGACTCCAAAAAATGCTGAAGAATATAACACCTTTAAAATTAGCCTAACTCAATTGGCAAAAGAGGTCCAAAAAGACAATGAGAAGAATACTTTAAAAATCAGAATTAGCCAAATGGAGAAGGAGGTTCAAAAGCTCACTGAAGAAAATAATTCTTTAAAAATTAGAATGGAACAGATGGAAGCTAATGACTTTATGAGAAACCAAGAAATCACAAAACAAAACCAAAAGAATGGAAAAATGGAAGATAATGTGAAATATGTCATTGGAAAAACAACTAACCTGAAAAACAGATCCAGGAGAGACAACTTAAAAATTATGGTACTACCTGAAAGACAAGATCAAAAAAAGAGCCTAGACATCATCTTTCATGAAATTATCAAGGAAAACTGCCCTGAGATTCTAGAATCAGAGGGCAAAATAAATATTGAAAGAATCCACAGATCACCTCCTGAAAAAGACCCAAAAAGAGAAATTCCTAGGAATATTGTAGCCAAATTCCAGAGTTCCCAGGTCAAGGAAAAAATATTGCAAGCAGCTAGAAAGAAACAATTTGAGTATTATGGAAATACAATCAGGATAACACAAGATCTAGCAGCTTCTACATTAAGGGATGGAAGGGCTTGGAATATCATATTCCAGAAGTCAAAGGAACTAGGATTAAAACCAAGAATCACCTACCCAGCAAAACTGGATATAATACTTCAGGGGGAAAAATGGTCATTCAATGAAATAGAGGACTTTCAAGCATTCTTGATGAAAAGACTAGAGATGAAAAGAAAATCTGACTTTCAAACACAAGAATCAAGAGAAGCATGAAAAGGTAAACAGGAAAGAGAAATCACAAGGGACTTACTAAAATTGAACTGTTTACATTCCTAAGTGGAAAGATAATATTTGTAACTCTTGAAATTTTTCTCAGTATCTGGGTAGTTGGAGGGATTACACACACACACACACACACACACACACACACACACACACACACACTGATATATATACATACATACACACATACAAAGAGTGAGAGAGACAGAGAGCACAGGGTGAGTGGAATAGGAAGGGATCATATCTAAAAAATAAAATTAAGGGGTGAGAGAAGAATATATTGGGAAGAGAAAGGGAGAAATAGAATGGGGCAAGAAAAAGCTTTTCCAATGGAGGTGAAAAGGGGGAAGATAAGAGGGAAAAAGTGAAGCTTACTCTGTCACATTTCACTCAAGGAAGGAATAACATGCAAAATCAATTGGTATGAAAATCTATCTTACATTACAGGAAAGTAGGAGAGAAGGGGATAACCAAGGAGTGAGGGATGATGGAGGGGAGGTCAAATGGGAGAAGGGAGCAATTAGAAGTAAATACCCTTGGGGAGGGACAAAGTCAAAAGAGAGAATAGAAGAAATGGGGGTGGCAGGTTAGGATGGAGAGAAATATAGTTAGTCTTATGCAACATGACTATTACGGAAGTCATTTGCAAAACTACACATATATAGCCTATATTGATTGAATTGCTTGTCCTCTCAGTGGGGATGAGTGGTGAGGGGGGAGGAAGGAAGAAAAGTTGGAACTCAAAGGTTTAGGAATAAATGTTGAGAATTGTTTTTGCATACAACTGGGAAATAAGAAATACAGATAATGGGGCATAGAAATTTATCTTGTGACCTACAGGACAAGAGAGAAGATGGATATAAGCAAAGTGAGGGGTGTTAGAAGGGAGGGCACATTGGTGGAAGGGGCAATCACAATGCAAGGTGTTTTGGAGTAGGGGGAAGGGAGAGATGCAGAGAAAATTTGGAACTCAAAATTTTGTGGAAATGAATGTTGAAAACTTAAATAAATAAAAATACTTTAATACTAGAAAAAAAAGAATCATTTGGCTACTGGAAAATCATAATCAAACAGAAAGAGCCCAAATACGATAATTCAATAAATCACAAAGGAGCTACACACAAAGATTCACACACACACACACACACACACACACACACACACATTCACATCTATTAGAAGCAGAGGAAAAAAATAAAAATCCACCAGTCACCTTCTTAAATAAACCTCCAAATGAAAATTCCCAAGAATGCCACAGCTAAAATCCAGAGATGCTAGATCAAAGAAAGAACACTACAATAAACCATAATGAAAGAGTCACAAGGAGTCAAGATCACTCCAGACTTGGCAGTTTCGATCTTTGAGAAGTGCTGAACTTGGAATGCAATATTCCAAAAGGCAAAAGATATAGTACAGGCTTACAATACTGACTCATGAATTTTCTTTTCAGTAGGTAGAACATGCCTCATTCTTTCAAATGTAGGATGGAATTATCATGCCCCTAGTCCTGGATGATATGCCTCTCAAGAGACAGTTTTTGCATAGACTATTCCCTGTTTCCTAGAGTACAGTTTCTCCTTCAGTCTTAACTCTTAGAATCCCTAGTTTCCTTTGAGGTTCAGCTTAAGCACCTCTCTCTTACAACAAGTCTTTTCTAAGCTATCACTCCATTGCTCCACTAGCTATAAAGGTCCTTTCCCTTTTCCCTGAGAGTCAACAGCCTGATAGTGTATTGTGACCCTTGACCTCTACTTCTGTTGATGAATATAAGCTCCTTGAGGATTCAAGTTTTGTTTTTCTTTGTTTTTGTCTCTGTATCCCTGCTGCTGATTACAGTATTTGGCATGTAGTAGGTATCCACTAAATGCTTTTTGAAGGAATAAAGCCAAATTCCACATCTTTCACAAATACCATTTGTTCTGATGTAGTGGAGAGAACATAGAGTGATATTAAGTGCCTTGGGTTCGAATGCTGATGCCATTATTTTACCTTCTACACATGTGATTGTAGGCAAATCATTTTCCCTCTCAGAACCTTCTTTCCCAACCTCATCTATAAAATGGGCATTGAAATACTTGTACTACATGGGATTATTGTAACAGACTATGGTTTGGCTAATTTAGAAGTCAGAAAACTGCATCCTATATCAAAAGCCCTAGAGAAACTCTAGTCAACATTTTCTCTAATCTCTTATTTTTAAAAATTTGAACACAGTAAGATTTTGCAAATAGCTCTAGCCCATCCCCAGACCTCTGCCCCACAAGAACAGAGATGGACTGATCATAGGCACTGGAAATGGCTAATCCTTTACTGCCCTCCTAGATATGTGATTTACTAACTGTGGGGCCTGGACCCAGTCACTAGACAACTATGTGAACTTCAGTTTTTCATCTGTAAAATGGGGATAGTAAGATCAAGTTGCTACATAAATGGTACCCAACTAGGTCATGCCTAGCATAATTTTCTACCATATACTTTAAGAAAACTGATTTACTTGTATTTAATTTACTGCGACGTGCCATATCAATAACAATTAGTATTATACATTATAACATTAGTTACATATAGTATTATATACTGTAACAATAATTAGTAGAGTATCCTCAACCACTTCTTTCCCCTCCTCACCAACATGAGAGTTTAACACAGTTAATACACTGTCAGACTTGTAATTGGGAAGGTGTGGGTTTAACGACAGCCTCTAGTACTTTATAAACTCTTGACCTTGAGCAAGTCACTTAATCTCTACATCAGAAAATCCATTATCCAGCCTGAAACATCATGGAAACCCTGGATTTGGCCTCAGGATGATCTAGTTTAGCTCCTTTTTCAGACACTTACTGGGTCCCAGGATTTGGGTAAAAGAATTAAATTGCCTGAGCCTTAGTTTTCTCATCCATCAAATGAAGGGGTTGGAATTGATAACCTCTGAGGCCTCTTCCAATTCTAAATCTATGATCTTATGAAGTATTAAGTCATAGATGGGTTATATTTTTTATTGGTGGAGAGAGCTCCCACACCAGAAGATCCCCATGCTGACAAAATCACCCATCACAGAACTGGAGGGTTGGAAGTCACTTCAGCAGACATTGAGTCAAATGTATACAGAAAAGCCTCTATACTCTACAGCTATCTGTCAAGGGGGTTAAAAAGGATGAAGAGGCTGGTCTAGAAGACCTCTGAGAGGCCATCCAATTTTATGATTTTGTAATTCCATGATTCTGCCTTTCAATTTCCCCCTCTCCTTCATATTCTCTGCAATAGCACAGCTCAGACATGGTTGTCCAGCCTCTGCTTGATCTTTTGTATATTGTTTTATTATTATCACTATTGAATCAATCATTTCCAGCAGACTACTTGACCCTGGTAAAGATTTGGAATTCAGATCTGTCTAAGAAACAATATTAATCTTAATATCATACTCTGTGTTTTAGGCTTAAGTCTGCCAGAAACACTTTTATTTAATTTAACATTAATCTAATAGCCAAGCATTTCTAGCTTGGAAAGTAGGAGAGATATCCAAACTGGCAGAGTCCCCATGCCTTCCAACATGACTCTCCATCCCAAGATGATTTAAGGCAACATTTATAGGAATCTGAAGGAAAAGATCAAAATATATAAAACATATCTTGGGTTAGTATTAGAGAATAATTGAATAACCAAATGTTTATCCCAATTTCTCTCTAACCATTTCTCCAGCCCTTGGGGTGAAGAGATTTCTTGTCATCAATCAGATAAAATAATTTTGCTTAGCACAGTGCCTGGCATATAGTAAGTGCTTAATAAATGCTTGTTCCCTTTCCCTTCCTCTCATTATTCAATATCTTATTGATTTTTTCAATATCTGCCTTTTACCCAGGGAGAAGGATGGGTCCTAGCACCAACCACCTCAAGGAATAAAGAGGAGTCCTCTGTCTTATCCTAGTAGTTGTTCAGTCCTGTCCGACTCTCCATGACCTCATTTGTGGTTTTCTTGATGAAGATACTGGAGTGGTTTGCCATTTCCTTCTGCAGCTCATTTTACAGATGAGGAAACTGAGGCACACAGGGTTAAATGTAACCTAGGGTTACACCGCTGGTACATGTCTGAAGCTTAATTCAAACTCAGGAAGATGAGTCTTCCTGACTCCAGGCCCAGCTCTACCCACTCCGTGGGCTGCTCCACCTAACTGCCTTGGCATTTATGTAGGTAATGTAGGTTATGTGGGTAATTTACCATTATCAAATTGCCTTCCATCCATTTTTATAGGGTGAACTGGGAACTACTCTACCCATTTTAACTGTGATACCTAAATATCAGAAAACAAGCCTCAGTCAATCAAAAGGTCTTAGACTAGTGTAAAAAGCTATTGGATAAACTGTGTTGGGGTTGGGTACTAGGAGGAGACCTTTCTGGAAGGCCCATGTCATGGTGGCCTGCTGGCTCTGACAAAAATGAGTTTTTCACCAACATTTTCTTGGGACACAAAGCTATAAATTAAAAACATTTAAAGACATTGCTAGTAATTAGCCTTGAGAAGATTTAGGGGAGGACAATGTCCCAGTCCTCAAGCCCCTTAGGGCCTGTCCTAGGGCAGAGAGATTAGACTTGGTCTATTTGACCCTAAGGGCAGGGCCAGGAAGACATGCTTTGGATGAAAAGTTAAGAAGGTAGCATAAAAACAGGTGATGTACAAAAAATAAAATGGGCAGCTTCTTAAGGAACTGAGTCTCTCTCTCTCCCTCTCCTTCTTCCTCTCCCTCTCCCTCTGTCTCTCTCTCTGTCTCTTTTTTTCTTCTTTCTCTCCCCTATGGAGATATCTGAGGACAGGCTCTGTACTCTACAGCTATCTATCTGGGGGGGTTAGAAAGGGTGAAGAGGCTGGTCTAGAAGATCTCTGAGAGTTCATCCAATTTTATAATTTTGTAATTCCATGATTCTGCCTTTCAGTTTTTCCTCTCCAATCTATTTAGGCAGCTTGGTAGTTTCATGGATACAGCACTGGGGTTTGAAATCAGAAAGACTTGTATTCTCAGACACTTAGTAGCTGTGTCATCCTGAACAAATTACTTAAACTCTCTGTGCCTCAGTTTCCTCATCTGTAAAATGAAGATAATGCCTACCTTAGCAGGTTATTGTGAGGATCAAATGAGACAATTTGTGTAAGTGATCTGCAACCTTCAAAGTGCTATATAATTGCTAGCTATTATTATCTGTTGCCATGACATGTCAGTTCTACTACCATGATATTCTCATATTCAGCACCTGCATTCTTACCACTTACATGCCACCACCAATGCCCATGTCTATTACCTCTCCCCTAGATTCCCTCATCAGATGGTGAGCTCTTTGGTAGAAGGCACTGTATGTGTGTGTGTGCGTGCATGCGTGTGTGTGCCTTCCTTTGTATTTCTAGAACTTAGCTCAGTGCCTGACACATAGTAGGCACTTAATAAATGCTTCTTACCTGGACTAGAGATATAACTTCCTAATGAACTCCCAGCTCCCAGGCTTTCCGAAGTCCCACGCTTCCTCCAGTTTCCAATATCATTTTCTCAAAGCACAAAGTCAAACAATCCAGCAGCATTCACTAAGTCTCTACTAGGTGCCAGGAATACTGCTAGCTATTGGGTAAACAAAGACAAAGACAGAGCAACCCTTGACATCATGGAAGTTACATTGTCACTCCCTGATGAAAAATCTCCAAGAGTCCCCTCTTGCCCCTGGAGAGAGGGCGGGGTATAAATAACTCAGCTTGTCCTCTGCCTCCCTTCAGGATCTGGCTGTTGGCACCAACTTTGCAGGCTTATGGTATACCTGGCCCTTCATCCGCATCATGTTCTAGCCAAAGTGGCCAGTTTGATGCTGCTTGAAGTCCCTTCTCCATTGCATGTCTCCATGTTTTTGAACAGGCTGTGCCCCCATTTTTGGAACACACATCCATTCATTGTTCTCTTTGGGCAGGGCCAGGAATCAGAGGGGGTAGAGGTGCTTTGGATGATACATTGAGAAGGTAGCACAGAAAGAATGCTGAGAGTCCTTCAAACCCTTACACACACACACACCCTTGAAAAGACTTTTCAAATTACCTTGTTACTCTCTTACACCTCAAATTACTGTCTAAAAATATGATTACATGTTTACGTGTTGTGTCCCCTTCCACTGTGCCCTATAGATGGAAGCTTCTTGAGGTCAGGGATTGTCTTCCACTTTCTCTTGGTATCCATAATGTTTAGCCTTGGCCATGGCAGGCCCATGAAAAATGGTTACAGGATTAGATTGTTGTATTGGCAAATTCCAAGGTCTATTACACAAATGACCTCTATATAGATTCCCATAACCCTTAACTATGGGGAGTAGGGGAGAACTCAGAAGGTGCCATCAAGGATTCAGTTTATGGTACAGAGCCATCATCACCCAGACTTGGTGTCTTCTTGTGCCTAAGGAAGTTTATATCATGGACTTCCTTAAAGGTACATATAATATAGGGCTTCAACTCAGATGCTAAGGGCAAGGCACCCAGATACATAACCAGGCTCAGCAGAGCATCATACTCCTTGTTCACAATGAGGTTCAATGTTTCATCTCAATGTAACATGAAAAAGTTGAAGTTCAAAGACTTTTACTGACTTATCCAGGATCACACAGCCCTTAAATAGTCCTGAAATGATTCAAACCCAGTTCTCCTCATGCCTTTGTCCTCTTGAGTGTTGTTCATTTATTATGATGAATAATGATTAATCAGAAAAACCTTTTGGGTAGATGGAGTGGGGAAGAAGCTAGAGTCTCTCTGAAACCCCAGATTTCTTTGTCAAAAAGGAATCCAATCACCAGCTGAGACAGAGCAGGGGCGCTTTCCCTAGGGTCTATGAATGTGCTAAAAAATTGATAATGGTGTTTACTTAGAATTGCTTTCCTTGGCAATCCTTTGTATTTCATTTAATTCATTTAAAAACATTATTCTAAGGAGGTGTCTATAGGCTTCAGCAGACTGTCAAAGGGGCCCATGATACACATGCATTAAGAATCCCTGCTTTAGAATCAGAATCCACTGGCAAATTCTTCCCCTAAAATGAGAGCCTGATACATTATAAGGCTGCCTAGAGTTGTAACCAGATGAGGACCCTTTTCTTAAATGTATTGATGGTCCATATCTATAATGAGTATACAGGACAGCTGGAAAAAGAGAGAGAGAGAGAAAAAAGTGTTGCCAGCATATGAAGGTGGGCTCCCTGGTTTAAAATTAAAGGAGGCAATTGAGTGAATGTGACTGGAGAGAGCAGCCCAGGGAAGGGGCCCAATTAAAGAAATAATAAGAGACTGGGGTGCATGAAAAGTAGAACGTGGCAACGGAATTGAGAGGGGACAGAAGGAACGGAGATAAAGAAGGAGGCTTGGGGAGATAAATGAGGTAGGGAGCAGGAGGAAGTCTGCTCAGGGACAGAGACAAGGTCTCAGCTTGAAAAAAAGCAAAAAAATAAGTCACTTAAATCTAAGTAGTCTAGAGGTAAAGACAGAGATGCTTTATCTTGTACAAGAAGCATGTAAAAGAACCCATGCTGACAAGAGCTACTTAAAAATCCCCCTGCAATAAACAATCATGTTTGGGGGCTGGCCTTTATCTGCAAATTGTTAGGGTGAACTAAGGAATTTCTAAGCCCCCTCCCAGCTTGAACAGCCTTTCAGCCTTGACATTCTGTGCTCTCAGGAGTCCCTCTGGCTCTTACATTCAATGTTCTAACATTCTATGTTCTATGATCCCTTTCTGGTCTGTTTATCCTTGTCCTAAGGTCCCTTCCACCTTTGGTATTTGTTATTCTAAGGTCCCTTCCACCTCTCACATCCTCTGCTGCAGGGACCCTTCCACTTCTGATATGTTTTGTTCTAAGGTCTTTTCCACCTCTGACATTCTAGGTTCTAAAATCAATTCCAACTCTAACATTTTAGATTCCCTGTTTTTAACATTTTTTATTCTACCTTTAACAATCCACATTAGAAAGTCCCATCTAGAATTCACCAGAATGCCTCTGGTTTAGAATTTTTCTATTTTTTTAATTATCTTTTCTTTCTCCTCCCCCTTCTTCTGCTCCATATCATACCTCATATAATGCTACTTTCTATCCTTTCACTGTGAAGAGGAAGGAGAGGTAATATTAGCACCATTTTACAAAGGGTGAAAATGAGAATTGGTTCTTCCATGTGACTTTAGATCATACAGCAAATTTTAGTAATTGTGCCTATAACATGGGTCTCAAGGGTCAGCATGATGGAAGAGCTCCACATTTTAAGCTAGAGGCCATAGGTTCAAATCTCAGCTCTCACACTTACTACTTGGACAATCATGAACTAGTCAGTTCTGCTCTGTAGACTTTAAGTCCTCCTGTGTAAAATGAAAGAGCTGCTTTAGATAATCCCCCAGGCTTCACCCAGTTTTAATCCACAGTTCCGTAATCCTGCCTTCTGTGAAACGTACATGTCTTTCAGATATGGACCTTGACACACATATACATTGGGGCCACTGCCCATTTAGGAACATTGAGCCATACCTGGAAGATTCTACTGCTCCCTATCCTTTATGTAACTATTTCCAGGATTCAACCAGTGTACAATACCTACCTAGAGACCAGGTTTCAAATGGTTTGAGAATAAAACAGGAGGCCATATGGTTTTCAATAAATTCATTGCTAGGCTAAGGTTCAAAGGAATTATAAATTATTTTCAGACTGGTGAATCGGTATAAAACCATAGAACCATAGGATATTAGATCTGCATGGCATCTTAGTGGTTATCTACTCTGGTCCAAATATCTCATTGGAAAAAAACTGAGGTCAAGAGAGGGAAAGTGTGAAGCAGTAAAACTGAGTGGCTATAACTCTGGACCCAAAGTGAGAAAGGTTATGGATTTAGCACAGTGGATAAAGCATTGAGCCTGAAGTCAGGAAGGTTTGAGTTCACATCTCACCTCAGATACTTACTAGTTGTGTTATCCTGGGCAAATCATTTGACTTGTGTTTGCCTCAATTTCTCTATCTGTAAAATGTGGAAAATAATAGCATCTATCTTCCAAGGTTGTTCTAAGGGTCAAATGAGATAACAATTATAAAACACTTAGCACAGTACCTGGCACATAGTAGGCGCTATATAAATATTAGCTATTATTTGAACTTTGCCTCATATACGTTCTAACTGTTATGAGATTGGTCAGGTCATGTAACCTCTTTGACCCTCAGTCTCTTCATCTGGAAATTAGAGACAGTTTTAGTAATTACATCACAAGATTGTTGTAATGAGTAAATAGTGTGTCTAAAGCACTTTGCAAATCTCAAAATTCTAAATAAATATATTTAGAATTTTGAGATTTGCAAAGAAGCACTTTATATATACATATATGCATACACACATTATATATTTATCTATACATACACATAAACACACATATTTTATAGATAGATATATAAATGGAAGGTATTTTTATTGTCCAAGATAGTCAAGTTCAGAGGGAGGACCCAAATCCAACATCAAACTCTTAGTTTGACTCTTTATCCCCCTGCTAGACCAGAGAACTGCATAAAGTGACTATTTCTCATCAAAATTTTGCATTTTTTCTAGTGACTTCTATAGTGTTCCACATGTAATAAGCATTTAGAAAGGGTTTGTTGAATAAATAAATGAATGAACTACATGAACTTCGGTAGAGGAAGACAGCGCTCAAATAAATAGAACCTTAATAAATGGTTAGTGGATTTAATTAAATGAAATGAATTTAACCAGTCCTCAAAAGTGGGGTCAATTGACATCAATGAGTATAATGGAAGGAAGATTTGATGGTACCCACCTCCTGACAGAGGAGGGATGGGCTTAGGGTGCAGATTGAGACATATATATTTTGGACATGGCAATGTGGGAATTTGTTTTATTTGACTAGACATATTCATTACAAGAGTTTTCTTTTTTATTCTGGTGATGTATGGGTGGAAGGGCAAAGGGTGAATAGGGGTTAGGTCAATAGAAATTAAAAAGAAAGAAAGAGGGTCACTGAGGCATCTTCTTTAAAAAAGTACACAGAAGGGTAAGTTAGGTGGTACAATAGTGTGCTAGACCTGGAGACAGAACGACTTGAGTTCAAATTCAGACTCCCATTTTTACTAGCTATGTGACTGTAAGCAAGTTACTTCATCTCTGTCTGCTTCAGTCTTCTCATCTTTAAAACAAGAAAAATAATAACCTCTAACCCCAAGGTTATGAAAATCAATTGAGATAATATTGGTAAAAGTGCATTGGAACCATAAAGTGCTATATAAAGGCTAGCTATTATTATCACGAGAATAGGAGGAAGCCCAGAAAGGTTACAGCTTGAATTCATCATATGCTTTAAAAAAAGGGAGAGAGGAAGAAAAGGAAGAGAAGGAAGAGAAGGGAGGAAGGAAGGAAGGAAGGAAGGAAGGAAGGAAGGAAGGAAGGAAGGAAGGAAGGAAGGAAGGAAGGAAAGAAGGTAGGAAGGAAGGAAGGAAGGAAGGAAAGAAGGTAGGAAGGAAGGAAGGAAGAGGGAAGGAAGGAAGGAAATATAAAGCAACATTAAATGTGATGTCAGAGGACCTAGGTTTGCATCCTGGCTCTGGTCTGTTAACTTGGAAATATCATTTAAATTGTCACTCTTTAGTTTTCTCATCTGTTTACTGGGAGTATTTGACTAGATGATTTTTGAGGTTCCTTTCTCTTTTAAATCCATAACCCTATTATTGTTCTTAAGCAAGAAAAGATCTGGATTGCTGGGAGCCACCTAGAAAAGTTTTGTGGAACAAGCTGGATTTAAAAAATGGATGCGATGCAACCAAGGCTGTATGACCATGATTCATGGTATACAGAAAGCTCTTGGAAGAGGTGGCTATAATTATAGAATAATGGAAAATGGTTTGGTTAATATGCTTCCTAATTTAGTTATCTGCTAGTTATACTTTATTTTCTTAAAGTTAGGAGACAAATATTATTTTAGAAGTGTCTTGATTCTTTGTCAGAATACCTTGAAACCACAATACACTATGGTGATGAAAGAGTTTACGGCTTTCATGGAAATATTTCACTTCCCAGGGGATGTAGTTAAGGTTAGAAACGGACTCTCAGCTGGTAAGGTGAAGTCTTGTCAGCCATCTCTGGTGGATTAAGAACTACTCTGAGCCATTACAATGTAAATAGAAAATTATTTCTTACAGCAAGACATAAAGGTAATTGAGGCTTTAGAAAATCACGTTTCTTAATCAGAGAAAGAGGGATTCAATGTTCAAAGGGATCACTGGGTTTGATGGCCATGGTCACCCACAGCAGACTAAATTGTTCACCAGTGGTTCCCATCCCATGTGCTAAGAGGGAAACATAATTGATACAGCCAACCCCTAAGGTCCAGGAGGCTGAATGAACTCTTGTGAGAACACTGAGATTGAGGCTGAAATGAATGGAATAAGAAGTCAGCATGGGGTAACCCAATTCTTACCATTATAGCAAGTCCTTTGTCGAAAGTCACACAAAAAAAGGGAGGGGGTGAGGGGGAATCGGACGAAGTCAACCAGCTCAAGACAGTGAGGTGTATCAGACCGCAGAATACTCTCCCCCAATGGAAGCCGTAAAAAGTCCCTCCACCTGAGTCATTTAAAATGAAACTGGATAAAATAATTAGGTATTTACCTTAGGGAACAATCCATTAGTGGCCAAGGATGGACGAGATGAATTAATAGGGCCCCTACAGTCCTACTTTCCATACGGCACATCTTCCTACGTTCTGGGCTTTCTTGTTTTCCTCTTTCAAAGCTCCAAGTTGCACAGGTTATTTACTCCTAGGCCCCAGAAAGCTCCAAGGGGTGTCACAATACATGAAAAGTTACAAAATTGTGCTTTAATGTTGTTTCTGTCTACCATGACCTTTACTCTCACACCCTTACCCAAACTAAGACTCGGACAGTTCATTCCACATCAGTATAGACTATGCATGGGATACAAGCGTGGAGGTCAAAAGCTTTACTCCACTCATATACACAAATATCCAGTGATAACTCTACAAGAGAAAGAATTCTATTGTAAATGCCATGGAATATGAGCTTGCAAGCCTCCTTACCAGCTCCTATTTGGGTCATCTCTGAATACACAATCAATGTCAAATTTAAGCCATCTGGCTTTACACTCAATCTTCAGCTAAGACTCTGACCCAGTGCTTGATTGTCTTACCCTTTGAAGGCCTCCATGGACCAAACCATTCCTTCAGTAGAATCTCTGTTTCTGTTAAAACCATCACCATTCTTCGTAGCTTCCTTGGCCTTCTTTTAGAACAAACTCAAATCCAACCTTTAGCATAAGCATGTTGAATTTAATGAAATAGAATGGACTACCTTTGAGAGTGGTTGGATTCTTCTCACTGGAGGTCTAATGGTGGGAAGTCTTAGTACTAGGCCATGACCTCCAAGCTCTCTTTGGACTCTGTGAGTCTGTGAATTTTTGCATTGAATCAAAGAGTTGTTATTCACCCTTTAGGTCTCATGAGGGATACAAGATATGAAGTAGCTACTATAAGACCACCTCAGTGTTCTGCTAGATTGTGGAGGGGTTCAAGGGCAGCTAGGTGGCACTTCAGTGAATAGAGCACTGGACATGGAATCAGGAAGACTCATCTTCCTGAGTTCAAATCTGGCCTGAGACACTAGCTATGTGACCCTGAGCAAGTCAATTAACTTTGCCTCAGTTTTCTAATCTGTCAAATGAGCTAGAGAAGGAAATGACAAACCACTCCAGTATCTTTGCCAGGAAATCCCCAAATATGGTCACAAAAAGTCAAACAAAACTGAAACAACTAAATAATAAAGATGGTGAAGTGGAACAGTAGGTAGCACACGGGACCTGAAAGCAGGACGACCTGAGTTCAAATGTGGCCTCAGATACTTGCCAGCTATATGAGCCAGGGCATGTCAGTTCACCTGTCTGTCTCAGTTTATTCATATGTAAAATGAGACTAGTAACAGAATCTATATCCTATGGTTGCTGTGAGGATAAAATGAGATAATATTTGTGAAGTGCTCTGCAAATCATTAAACATGATACAAATACTAGATACCATGACTATTAGCTCATGGTTGATATGCTTGAGATCTGCCAGATTCTGTATGGACTTGTGGGAGTATGCTCTCTGTCTGGGGAAATATCTTCTACAAACTGTTTTTCCTATAATACCTTAGTAAATTCCTACTACTGGAAGTTCTTCAAGTCTGACTAGCTCATAATCAATGGGGAGTATGCTGGATAGGGGCTTATGAACTATTGTACTCTAGAAACCAGCTTAGCCCCCAAGAGTTATCCCGAGAACTCTGAAAGGAGAAGTCATAGTAACTGCCCTTCTGGAGAATCACCACCCCAGTACCAGAGTGAGTGGGGAGGTTTAGCAGAGGAAGTCTGGAGTAGGTGCTACCCTATGATCCTATACTTAAATTGAACCTGGCATTGCTTTTGTCATTAACTAGAGAGAGGTACAGGTTTACCAAGTAAGTAGGATGAGGTCAGGTCCTGGTTTTTCCAGTGTGTGGTACTGTTCTCTGAGTCATTCACATGGGTTCAAAAATAACATAAGGGGAACACCCCTGAGCCAGTAGGGACACTGCCTCTAAGAAACATCCAGACTCTAAAAGTAGGGCAGAGAGTTCATCAGCAAACAAAATACAAGCATGAGTCAGCATGGATACCTGTCCAGACAATAGTTATTTGTACAAAAATGATCACTTGGAAATATTCCTCAACATGGCCTCCTTCCAATTGCCAATAAGCAATGACTGTTCATGGTCCTATTTACAAGGTCAAGTCAGCCACCGAGCATCTCTAGTCTTCCATTCTGATTCAGTTACTTGTAAAGAGTTGTATCACCTAACACAAAATGAAATTAAGAGCAGGACATGGGAAGGAGGTGAAGGTCTGATGGTCGTTCCTTGGATGAATGGGGAGCAAGCCAGGAAGAAATCTAAGCACCAGCTGCCGGGAGTCCAACAACTTAACTAACACACCTGTCATTAAGTGGCTGTTAGAATTGTTTTCATTAAGTCTAGGCCAATATTTATTTCATTTTCAGTGAGCTAATTTATGTGTTAAAAACAAAACAAAGAACAAAAATCTTTCCTTAAAAAAATGAACCATTATCAGAAATCTGGCCACTTTCTTTTGCTCAGTTTTTCTAATACATCACTTCCAGGCTTTCCGTGGTGCCAGCTAATCAAATTCTTGAACTCTTGGGTGTGTCATGACCAAGTACTCATTCAGTGTCCCTAGGGTTGTATTAATCAGAACTAACGTACAAGCTTGTATGCTTTGGTCCAATTTTCATCCTTTTTTAGGGACTCATTTGTCTTTGGAAGGAAACTTGAGGCTAAGTAGAGTTGGAGGATAGTTTGAGATGGAGTTGCTTCTTCTTTTAAAACTGTTTTCCTGAGCACTAGGCTGCCCTCATGACCTCTGCCAGGGAGACTTTTCCAACAACTGGTTTTTTTTCTTTCTAAATGCACGTGTTTCTTTTCTCCTGTACAGTAACAGAGAAGTTCTAGCAAGCAATAGTTAATAGAAGGGTTTGTTTTCCAACTGTAACATGCAGAATGGTCAATGATACTCCAGATGTAAGAATCACCAAATCTCAAAACTGGAAGGATTCTCAGAGGTCATCTTGTCTTACCTTTACCTGCAAAACATCCCCAGTGCAATCCTTCTGGCCTTTTCTTAATGATTTCTGATGAAATGGAACCCACTGCCTTTCAGAATTCCCCCAAAAACAGAACCACAGAATCTCAGCATTGAAAAGGACCCCAGGAACTGTCCAGTACAGACCCAAAACAGATCCCTTTTCTAACGTACCCAACAGAGATGACATTGCTTCTGTTCATAGACCTCCAAAGAGGGGAAACTCATTATCTCCTGAGGCAGCTCATTCCCCTCAGCTTTAGTTAAGAATTTTTCCTGATAATGTGTATGTGTGTGTGTGTGTGTGTGTGTGTGTGTGTGTGTGTGTGTTTATCAGTAGCTAGCTACTTGACCTTAATTGTTCCCCACTTACTTTGAGGCAGATGAAAGTGCCTTACTTATTCTCAATACTTTCAGTGACTAGCACAGTGACTGGCACACAGTAGGTGCTTAATAAATGTTTACTGACTGACTGATTTACTCTTCAGCATTTGGAGTGGGACTGAGTGAGTTAATTAACCTCTCTACTCTGACCTTTAATCAGGATCAGACCTGACTTCAGAGAATAATTGTAGAGGGTTGGGGGAGTAAATTTACCTGAGCTACCTGCTTCTAAGGGATTGTCTGCAGTGCTTTATTCACCCAGCCTCCTTTCTACCACTTCATTCTTCTTATTCATGCTTCAGACTTTTGTCAAGCCCAGACTCAGTTTTTGCTTTGTTTTCAGAAGTTTACAAAATATAACAATCCACTGGATTTTCTCTCATTTAGCTTAGGAGCTCCTAATGGGGACCAATGGGGAGAAACAAACCCTTTCCCTTGCCTGTCTAATCAATTGAAGCCAAATCTCTGGCTCTTTCCTTTCACCTCTATCCCTTGTCATCACAATCCCACCCCGCCTTTTCACTCATTTCCTTTTCCTCACATTGAAGAACATAGATCAGAAACAGTTAGAATTGACCTTATATCCAAGATGGCAATGTGCTCATTAAAGCAGCAATTATGAACATCACTTTAAGAACAGAACATGTGTATTTAGCAAATGTATTTAAGTTGCATTTAGCTTTCTCTCCCAGTGGGATTAAATGCAGGAAGGGCATTCAAACAATCTGTTTGTTTCACTACTCCCTCCCCTCCCCTTCTTCTCAGGCATGTTCTGTTGACCAGGAACAGATGGAGGAAACTTTGAGGATGGAAATTAAACTCCTGTGAATGCCTTCTATACTTCTTACCATCTCTCCCAATCTTTTGAATTACCACTGCTTCCCTGACCCCTGACTCCTCTACACCCCAAACAAATCTTTGCTATGCTATGTCTCCATGCACTCAGCTTATTCCTAGTGAGACCTTCTTAAGGCAGGGCAAATTACATTCATGTTGTGTGAGCTTCTGCAACTTCAGCTCAGTGTTTCTGGTTCTGTCCCTTAGAGCTAAACTGAATGTGTTTATACATGGAAGCCCTTCAAATACTTTGAAGATGGGCATTGGGTGTCCCCTAAATCTTCTTCATTAAACATTCTCCAGTTACTTAGACTGATTCTCATATGATATAGCCTCAATATCTATCATCGTCTGGATTGCCCTTCTCTGGGCATTCACCAGTTCATCAGTGTCCTTAATCTTGGTGCCTAGAACTGACCACAACACCCCAGAAATGCCTGACTAGGACAAAATAGGGAGAGACCATTGCCTCTGGTGGCTCTCATTGTTTCTAAAGTCTATCCACCCCAGGTAGAGACTCACTGATGTTTAGACCCAGAAAGGACCATAGTAACCTATCTATTTTGAAGCAGAGGAGCCTCAAGCCCAGAGAAGGGAGGACACATAGGTAGTTGGTGGCAAGCAAAACTTCTGGGAAAGTGACCCAGGTCCCCATCTTCAGCTACAGAGTCCTTTCTTGCTCTTGCTCAGTGATTGCCAACCCTCTTTTTTCCATTTTGAATCATCCTTTTTGATTGTCCTATCCCATTTCCTTATCCCCTTTTGATTTCTAACTTTGTCATCTCTGCTTTTCACTCCTAGAATCTAGGGTGAGTATAGGAGGCTAGGGAAACCAGTGAAAGAGGGAATCTATTTCCCTTTCCTCACCACCTTCAGCCCTGAATGGCTCCACCTAATATGTGGAGAAGAATGTTCTAACAGGGGTTAAGATTTGATGAAACCAAGGAGCTTGGAAGCTCTGAAAAAGATAGGAGAATAAAGGGGGGTGGGGATGAACCATCCCACATCTTCTAGGTGCTAACTGTATGGCCTTGGGAAAGTCATTTATCCCCCTCTCTGGTGCTCAGTTTCCCCTTTGTGAAATGATGAGCTTGGAATAGAAATCTCTAAGTTCTCTGTCATGTCAAATTCCTCAGTCCAATAAGTATCAGGTGTGTGATTTTGGATGTCACTTACCTTTTCTGAACCTCAGTTTATTCACCTATAAAATAGTGAGGTTAATATTCCCAATATGAGTTAGAACACAGAGACACTATAAGGCAGTGGGGCTAAACTCCAGAGGAAATGCTAAATCCTTCATGCTGGAGGGCTGAAGATTGACTTAGAAAACAACATATGAACATTCCCTATGTTCTCTCATATTTTCATTTATTTTGTCAAATATTTCTCAATTACATTTTATTTTAGTTCTGGTATACTCTGTTGATTTGGGCAGCTAGGCAGTGCAGTGGATAGAGCACCAGTGCAGGAGTCAGGAGGATCTGAGTTCCCATCTCACCTCAGACACTTGACACTCACTAGCTGTGGGACCTTGGGCAAGTCACTTAACCCCAATTGCCTCATCCTAGGTCATCTCCAATCATCCTGATGAATATCTGGTCACTGGATTCAAATGGCTCTGGAGGAGAAGTGAGGTTGATGACCTGCACAGCCCTCTGTCACCCAAAACAAAGTCAAGGGCAAGTCATGTCATCATTTCTCTGAGGGCATGGTCTTCTTCAGCAATGAAGGACAAACATACTCTGTTGATTATTTCAAACTTATTCTCTAATTTGTTTGTACATATTTGCTTACATGTTTGTCATTTCCATTGGGCACACAGCTCCTTGAGAGTCAGGATTGCCTTTTGCTCTTAGTAGGTTCTTAATGAATCTTTATTAACAGATTATCAAAGCACACCAACACCTTCTCAGAAACCCATAATCGTAAAGAGTAGCCTAGAGCATCAAAAAGTAATAGCTGGCCCAGGGTTTTAAACAAGAGAATCTCATTTCTAAAAGTTCCCTGCCTGCTCTAAATAAGATTTCATACCTCTTTAGCCACTTACCTCTAACTCTTCCTTAGAGTTAAGCTGACTCTCTTATGCAGAGTTACAAACTCATATTCTGTTTGTTTATCTGTCTCATAAGAGATAAAGGAGATTCACCAACATTTGATTTCTTAGAAATCCTTTGGAGTAAGTTGCCAGATATGGCTGAATCAGAAATACTCATTTGGAGACTGTGTGGTATAGAGACTATCCATGGAAGTCTTCTAACCCAGAAGGTCCAGGTTCAAATCCTTCCTCTAAAATAATAAGTTAGTTGCTTGGCCATGGGCAAGTCAATTAATCTCTCTTGACCTCACCCACATTTTCTCCTCTGTCAAGTGGAGGCAATGACGCCTGCAAGGCTGTTCTAAGGCTCAAATGATATGATGCAATTAAAGTGGTTTGTGAACCCTAAAGGAGTTTAAATAATGGATGAAAATCTAAACTTAGACTCATAAAGGCACAGGTTAAATCACTAAACTTTAGTTCCTCATCTCTAAAATGGAACCAATGTAGGACCTATACCACAGAATTGTTTAGGGTTGGAATTCAGTGATTTTTTAGTCTAAATATTCTATAGGGAGGAAGGATAAAAGGAAGGAAGCAAGGAAGGAAAAGAAGGAGGGAGTAAGGGGAGGAGACAAGGAAGGAAGGATGGAAGGAAGAAGGGAGAGAGGGAAGGAAAGAGGGAAGGAAAAAGATTTATTAAACTCTTACTATAAATCAGGCACTGTGTTAAGTCAAGGATACAAATATAAAAGCTAAGATGTCCCTTACTTTTAAGAACATAGATTTTAAAGAGGGAGACAAGGCCTCTAGGGGAGGAGTGACTAAGAGTCATTGTAGTTTGGAAAGTTACAGAGAAGGTGAGTGGAGTCACTGGGAAAGGAACAATTACCATTACCTTAAAGGGGAGGATCAGAAGCGAAGCAAATAGGGACTTGACGTCCCTGCTAGGGTGTGGGGCAGTCAGTGGCTCTCTGAATTCTCCTTGAAGGAAATGGAGGTTAGGTCCCATCCCCTGCCCTCAGTAAGAGAGTTGAGAGGCCTGGTGACAAGCCAGACAGAAGCTCAGGCAGACAAATTGAAAGCCCAGATGCTGCATTCTCAAAGAACAAACCCAGAGTTCGTTTTCTATTCAATTATTCTAAGTCATATGCAGTTACTAAATGCAAGTCTGCCGTCCTTCATTATGGAGAAATGGTGCCAACGGGCAAAATCACTGGCTGAGATTTTTCTTTTTTTAATGGCAACAGAGGCTTGCATGCCAAGCCTCGCCCTGCTGGAACTCTGGCCTCAGAGAAGGGAGAGGGGCACAGATGGGAGGGGGCGCCATCATCAGCTACTGTGCCCAGCGTTCTGCACCAGCTCCTTCTTTCCAGGTTTTCTTCTCCCTGTTCTCGGAGGTCTGACCTGCCAGCAGACATCCCTGAGCCCACATCTAGAGCAGGATGCCCAGAAAAAGACTTCCCAGGAAAGCTCAGTGGGCGTCTGTAACCACCCAGCCCCTATCAGTTCAAAACAGCAATCAGTCAGTTTGCAAGTGTTTATTCCCATGCCTTCATCCAATAAGTATTTTCAAAGGGCGTACTAGAACTGGGAAATGCTGCTGTTGCTTTGTTTTTAGCCGAGCACTGCAGCTCTTCTCGACTTCGTCATCCTTGACCCATAGGTTCAACAGGCAGCTCTTAGGCATAAAGCAATATTGACAGAACATGGATTAATTCAAGTGAGATAATATTTGTAAAGTGCTTAGGACTCTGTAAAGTTCCATGTGCCTGATGCATATCAGGTGCTTGATAAATGCTTAATCCCTCTCCCCCTCACTTCAAAATGACACATACGTCCTGCCCTCATGGACATTATTATGTCATACTTCAACTCCATTCAATTTAAGTATATTATGTATTTGTAACTGTAAGATCATTGTATTTTAGAATATTCTATAGGAGCTGGAAAGAACTTTATTGATAAATTAGTCTAATCCCCTCATTTGTTACATGGAGAGACTAAGGCTCAGAAGGGCTAGGATTGACTTGTCCAAAGCCACACAGGGAAAAACCAGAGATAGGACTTGAATCACCCCTTCTGATTCCAAAGCAACTATTCTTTCCATGATGCCATGATGGATTTTCCCCTTCCCAGTACACATCACAACTCCTTTCCTTAGTAGACAGACTGAGAATTACTTTGGTCAAGATAAGCCCCCCTACAGCCACCCTAGTCATAAAGCTCCCTAAAGGGGTCAAGGTCTCCCGCTGCATCCTGGGTCATCTCCAGTCACCTGGAGGAATATCAGGTCACTGGAATCAGATGGCTCTGGAGGAGAAGTAAGGCTGGTGACCTGCGCAGCTCACTGTCTCTCACTCAAAACAAAGTCAAGTGCAAGCCATGTCATCATTTCTCTGATGGCATGGTCTTCTTCAGCAACGAAACACCAACACAGCAACAAGAAAGTTCCCTAAAATTAAGCGAGTTTCCCTCTCATCACAGACCTACATCTCAAAGCCTGTATTTGGATGCCTGTCATTCCTGGTCTTGGACTCTATTGGACTACACTTTGAGAAGCAGAGGTAACCACCACACTATCACCGGTTCGCAGAGGAGAGTTTTACTGAATGCTTTTAGTAAAATCTCATGAGGGAGATGAAACATGTAAATAATTCCAGTGATTCTGGGGGAGGGAGGGTTCTAAAGAGAAAAAAGTCACATGTGTATAGGGTGGGGCAGGGGCAGGAAAGCTGCCTGGAGGAGGAATCATTTGAAATGTGCCTCAAAAGATGTAAAGGATTTCAACAGATAAGAAAGGAAGAGAAGGCAAAGAGAAGGGGAAATGTGAATGAAGAAAGAAGAAGTTAAAATGAGGGATATAATAATAATGGAGATTTTTTTACATAAAATGATATGAGATCTGGAGAATTCTATATGTATACTATCTCATTTATCCTCTCAATGACCCTGGGAAATATATATATATATATTTATGTGCATGTCCATCCATATCATATCATATCACATACACATATCAAGAGCAGTGAATGACACAGTAAATAGTGTTCCTGGTCTAGAGTTAGGAAGACTTGAGTTCAAATCTGGCCTTAGATGCTTCCGGGATGTGTGGTGTTGGGGAAGTCTCTTTGCCTTTATCTGTCTCATTTGTAAAAATGGGGTAATAACACCATCTGCCTCATAGGGTTGTTATGAGGATCAAATGAGATAATACTTTTAAATTCTTGAGCACTGTATACTTACATCCTGTCTCCATATATGTGTGTACATATATGTGTATGTGTACATATATGTATGTGTATGCATATATATGTATGTATATATGTGGGGACACAAAGAATACAACACAGTCTTTGCCCTCTAGTTGCTTGTTGGGGATGGGAAAGGGAGGGAACAGGGTGCTAAATTAAAATGGTGACCACGCTAGGGGAGAGAAGATAGAGGGAAACATAAAAGATATTGTAATGGTAGAATTGAAGAGACTTGAGAAATAATAAAATAGGTAGAGAGGTGACAGGGAAGGCAGAGATGAGGAGGACCCCTAGGCTACAAACATAACTGTCTGGAAGGTTTATCAGGACTTTGACAGTATAAGGAAATTTAGAAGAAGGAAGTGTTTGAGGGAAAGTTCCTTCCAACTGTTTGGACACATTGAGTTTGAGATGCTTCCATTGAGATAATGTATCTGTACCTACTTTGTGGGGATCCTAGATATGTCTATATATCAATGTGTTCTTTCCCTTATTAGAATTTAAGCTCTTTGGGAGACAGATTGCCTTGTTTCTGCTTTCTTTTTCTATCTCCAGTCCCTGGTACTTGGTTCTCTGACTCCAAATTCAGAAGACAGGTTTGCATTCAAATCCAAAATTTGTCTCCAAAGAGGTATGCTGGGAAACCCTTGAGTGTTACAGTCTAAAAGTAACTCAAGGGGTGGATCAATTGGGGAAAAAAAGATTATTCTAAAGAGATGTAGAGCAGAAAGAGATTTTGCCTTGTAATATACTAGAATAAAGGACCAGTGTAAGTGTATTGTGGGATTTCACTCATTGATCGATTGCCCTTTCAATGTCTCCATTTTATTTAAAGTTCATTGGAAATGCTTAGCCAAATTAAGTGTTTCTTTTAGCCACAGAACACTGCAATAGGGAAAGCCAATGTTAATTGGATTAGATGCAGACTAGCCATCAAACAGTGATGTTTTATGAGTCCAGGTTCCTAGCAGTGCATGAGAAAGAAGCAAAATGTCTTGTGGTCTAGTCAATGCCTGCTCCTTAGAGTCAAAGTTTCCTTATTTGCAATTGGACAGAAAATCTCTCAGTAGAGCATGAGAAGCCTGAAATGTAACTTGTTTACTAACAGTTACCTCTCTGAAGACTGGCAGATGCCCTGTATACAGTCAGATCCAACTCTCTCCACTCTGAGGGATTTGTCTCCAGGTAGACAAATGCCCTGTCTTCAGAGTGACATATAGCCTGCCTACTGTCAGAGGTATTCTTGCTACAATCTGACAGGTGACCTGTACATGGACAGACAAATATGTTCTCTGCAGTGACAGATGCCCTATCTATAGTCAGAGATACTATGTCCATCGCTAGTCAGGTGATTTGTGTAGTCAGCAAGAAACCCTCTCTACTGTATTATGGGTGCCAAAAAAAGCAACTATCGCCCTGAAGACTGACAGAAGCCACTTTTTCTATAGCAAGGATTATTAGCCTGAAGTCTGACAACTTTTTAAAAAATTACATAATATATTTCAATGTAAGTTGTTTCCTTTGTAATCCTATGTATTTTATCTTATGCATTCACAAACATTAGCCTGAGAAGGTGTCAACAAGCTGCCAAGGAGTCCCATATATAACACACAAATTTTCAAAGCCCTACTCTGTAAGGTAACAAGGGTCTAACAAAGGTCTCTGATGTCCTGTCCCCATACACACACATACCCTTCCTTGAAGTTGACAGATGCCCTGTCTACAAATGGAATATACTTCCATTGGAATACCCTCCCACCAGACTGAGGACACATGAATCACCTCTGAATAAATACTTCTTGAGGTTTTCAGGCATGCTGGATTCAATTCCTGACTCGTGAAAAATTATATAACCCAGGAAACAGGATGGAGTTCAGAGTTTTATACATATATTTAAATTTTCCCTAACAAGTCTAGGCTAGCTGTTAGGAGAGGCAGAGAGAAGAGACAGACAGAGACAGAGAGACAGAAAAAGACAGAGACAGACACAGAGAGACAAACAAACAGAGTAAGAGACGGAGAGAGAAGAGAAAGAGACAGAGAATTCTTTCCAGAACAGGTGAAAAAGGTGAATATTAAGAACTGCCCCACTACCATTTTAGGAATCCACCCAAGGCCTATAGCTGACCGTTGGTTTGTAGCAAGTATCCCAGCGATATTCAAGCCATACACTGAGATCAATATGTCCATGTTGAAGGTAGAAAAGAGTTATGAAAGCAACAGGTGTCCACATAACCAGTGTTTCCATTAGAGATGATTAAGCCTGCTGTGTCCAGGAGAGCACCGGGTCCTAGTTCATCTCCCAGGGTCACAACTCCTATGACAATGACAATAACACATTTCTTTAGTGCTTAAATTTTGCCAATTGCTTTGCTCAGCATCGCCCTGTGAGGAAAAGCAAGTATTATTGTTCCCATTTCATAGACAAGGAAACTGAGACTCTGAGAGGGGAAGTAACTTGCTGAGGGTCACACAACTCACAGACCTCTACAATCACATTTGAAATCAGATCTGTGGTTCCAGGACTCAATTTATTCTCCCTCCCTCTGCATATAATGAATCTACAAACAACAGTAGTCATAGAACAAGCATCCAGCAATGAATATTGAATGAACATGTGCTGTGTGCCACGCTCAGTTCTGGAGAGTATGGCAGATTCAAGACGAATGAGGTCTGGCCCGGGCCCTCAAAGAGCTTATAGTCTAGTCTGGTCAATGTCTCTTACGGATGCTAGCTCATCTCCCACCTCCATGGCTTTGCACTGGTTGCCCCACACACACCCCTAAGAGAATTCTGAAATTCTGGTAAATCGAGTATCTCCTTGCTGAGAAATGCCCAGAATGCAAAGCTGCTTGTTTGGAAGGAAGATGAAGGCGAGCTGGATCTGACTTGATCAGTCAGCAAGCATGTATTAAATGCCTACTATGTGTCACAGACTGGACTAAGAGCTGTGAAAAAAAGACAGAATGAGAAAATCCCACTTGGAAGGAGCTTACTCAGATTCAAGGAGCTATATTCAAATTTGGGAGACAAGAAGTATCTAAGAATAATATTAATGATTTCAACTCCCATTTATACAATGCTTTAAGGTTTTTAAACATTATACAAATGTCTCATTTTTATCCTCACAAAAACCCTAGGAGACAAGTGCTATCATTATCCCCGTTTTATGGATGAGGAAATTGAGGCCAGTAGAGGTTAAGTGACTTGCCCATGTCTTGCTTAGGGCCACACAGCTGGTAAGTATCTGAGGACAGCATCACCCTCAGGTCTTCCTGGTTCCAAATCCCCTTCCTACACATTGTCTGCCAACTATAAGCATACTTGGAATAAATATGAAAAGAATAAATAAACATGGAGGTAAGGCAGTTAGATAAAAGGTAGTTAGGGAGGGAGGGAACTAGAATTTGTCAAGGGATCTTCAGCAAGCTTCCAATAGAAGGCGTGATTTGAGCTACATCTTGAAGGAAGAAAGGGATTATTTTATGAGGGGGTGATAAGGCAGAAGACAGCGTGCCAGGCATACAGGAATGTTGATGCAAAGGTACGGTGATGGGAGATGGAATGACCGAGAAAAACAGAGATAAGGTCACTTCAGCTAGACTGAACAGTACAATAGAAGGGGAATGTATAATGAAGCTGGGAATACAGGTTAGGTTCCGTTTGCGAAGGACAAGGGGAAGGGAAAGAAAGGGAGGGAGAGGAGAGGACAGGACAGGAGAGGTTTTCTGGCAATGAGCAGTGATCATTGGGGGGACATACTAAAATGCTGGAAAGCAGATGCTATCACACAGGAAGGGCAAGGAAAAGACTTGCGCAAATGACACCTATCTCCGAATCAGCTGAGAGCCCACGGGGTCTCTGAAGTCATCTTGTCACAAACCAGACACGACAAAAAGTCCCCGTTACCTGAAAAGTGGAATACAGTCACCTTTGCCAAAAAATGAAGGAAGCAGACACACCTTTATCAAGTGCCTACTATGTGCTAAATACTGTATTAGGTACCAGGGGTGCTAAGTTCAACAGTCACTGGAACATCCCTCCCAAATTTCCGTCCATCTCCCAGGGCTCCATGTAAACCACCTCCTCCAAAGGTGGCCCCTGGTACGTTGCGACCATGTTAATTTCCAGGCAGTATTTCCTTACTTGGAGCTGAAATCTGTCTAAGCCATTTGACAGAGAACTCCCAGCCCTCTAAATAAGTGCTCCTGCTCTCCAGCCTCTCCTATTCCTTCTCCCTCCCTCCCCACATTGAGAAAAACACTGAGTCAGCATCCATTCCAGCCTGTCGGCTTGTCGGGAGACCCTCCTCGTTGGCCACAGGTGAAGAACTAGTTGCAAGGCAGGAAAAACCCATCATTCAGAATAGGGCACAGAGGAGGCCCCCGTCAGGAATATAAATGTGGCCACTTTATCAAGAATTCTGCAGCCTGCATAAGTTAGACTGAGTTATGCCTTTGGGGCAATGGCTCTAATGAGTTAGAAATATAGCAGGACTGGAGAGATCAGCCTTCCAGGAGGGCCAAGACAAATTCTCATGGATTCAGACCCACACCAGGTGGTACGGAGCTTCTTGTGGCCCCAGAGGGAGCAAGGGGGAGATGTCCCAGGGAATAAATGAACCACAGCCTCCTGCTGGGGAGCAATCAGAGAGTGTGTGAGAGGGGCAACAGATACGTGCAGGGTTGACCTGCGGACTGGGGAACGGACTTAGTCTGTTTGGACCAAGGGATGGGAACTGGGCACTTCAGGAACGAAGTGACAAGGAGGCTGAATTTAAATCCATGAAAAAAAAAGTTAAAACCTGAGTAATAATTTTAAAATTTTGTTTGACTTTAAGATACATCCACACAACCACACACACACACACACACACACACACACACACACACACTTCCTTTGCAGAGGTGCAATATTACACATGTTCTTGGTTTTGCTTTGTTTTGGACGTATTGATTAGTTTCACTGATTTGCAACTAGGTGCCACAGTGGATAGAATTCTATGCCTGGAAAATGAAAGATCTGAGTTCGAATCCATCCTCAGACACTTAAACTGTGTGATCCTCAGCAAGTCACTTAATCTCTGCCTGCCTCAGTTTCCATATCTGTACAATGGAGATAATAACAATGCCTTCCAGAGTTGTTGCTAACGAGTAAATGAGATTATATTTGTAGTTAGCACAGTGCCTGGCACATAGTAGGTGCTTCATATACACTTCTTGCCTCCCTCCATTCCTTCCTCCCTCTCTACCTATCTTTCTTCATTCCTTTCTCCCTTCCTCTCTCCCTCCCTTCCTTCTCCCTTTCCTCTTTTCTCCCTCCTTTCCTTCCTCCCTTTCTTCCTCTGTCCTTCCCTTCTTTCTTTTCTCCCTCCCTTTCTTTCTCATTTCCTTCCTTCATCCTTCCTCCTTTTCTCCCTTTCTCCCTTCCATCCCTCCTTCTTTCTCTCTTCATCCCTCCCTCCTTTGTCTTTCTTCCCACTTTTCTCCCTTCCATCCTTCATTCCTCTCTTCCTCCCTCTGCTTTTTTCCTTCCTACCTTCCTTTCTTCTTCTTTTCTCTCCTCCATCCCTTCCTTCTTCCTTTCCTCTTTTTCTCCCTTTTATCATTATTTCTTCCCTCCCTCCTTTTTTCCCTCTCTCCCTTCCTTCCTTTTTCTTTCTTTTCAAAAAAGAATTGTTATAATGGATAGTTCTCTAGAGGGAGGGACCATACAGGGGAATTTAAGTGATGGAAAACCAAAAATAGCAATAAAAATGATTTTAATTGACCTTTACCATGAAAAAGAGCATTTCCATATGTATAGTAGAACCCAAAAGAGAATTCTCCATGAAACTGAATCTCCATTTTGTGCCACTTGAATATGATAAATTCCATTTGCTGCTTCCAAAACTGTCCTGCCTGTCTGGGCTTTCTTCTGAACTTATTTCTGTTCTCTTCCAGGTGTCTGAGTCCTGGTTAAGTTGCCAGCCAGGGCAATGAACTGCCTGGTGAGTAGTGAGCTGACTGTACTGAAGGGGGCAAAGAGGCTGGATGAATACTTGGGAATGTTGAGAAGATTCTAAACACACATACATATGTGATGTAGATATACATATATATATATATACATTTTTATGTATATACTTATGTGTATTCATACATATGTACATCTAGAGCCTATAAATCATGTCTGGGTTCACCTTCCTCCCCCACAGAAGCGATCTAACTTCTATCAGTAAGGACTCCCATCAGAGGGAAATGTATGGAGCGGGCAATGTGTATTGTTGAGTCTTTGAGATACAAACTAGATTAATTCAAAGATACAAACATAGATAACTAGAATCTATAATATATGATGAATCAGGTTAAGTCAAAGAGCATTCATTAGTCACCTACTATGTAGCTGTCACAAGCTAAGCTCTGCGTACAAAAAGAAAAAAGCCCGTCCCTAACCTCAGGGAGCTCCCAGTCCAATGGGGAAGACAATATCCCAATAACTAGGTACAGACAAGCTACAGACGGGGCAAAATGGGTCTGATCTCAAAAGAAAGGTGCTAAGATTAAGGGTGACTGAGAAGGATTTCTTACTGGAGATGGGCCTTTAGCTGAGACTTGAAAGAAGCCAGGGAAATAAGAACTTGAGATGAGGAGGGAAAGAGTTCCAGGTCTGGGGAACAGCCAGAGAATATGGCTAGAGTCAAAAGATGGAGAGGAAGGAGGAACAAGGAGACCAACGTTGCTGGCTCACTGAGTATGTAGAGGCACGTGAAGTTTAAGAAAACATGTCTGGGAGGACTTGAGTTCAAATCCAGCCTCAGACCCTTAACGCTTACTTGCTGTATGACCCTGGGCAAGTCACTTAACTCTAACTGCATCACCACCACCCCCCCAAAAAAAGATGTGTGGTGGAGGTGGAGCAGGGCTGGGGCTGGGGTGGGGGAGGAAGATTTAGATCTGGTCTTCAGGAAAGGTACTGACTATGTCAGTACCAAGAAATATGACAATCTTTAAGGCTGTCCATTGTGTTTTTATGTGAACGGGCTTCCCCACTCTGGTGGTTTTGACTTTTTCCATGAAACCATTCCTAATTGCCCTCCCCACTGATAGAGTCTTTCTCTCCTCCCCACCCTATCACCTATATTTTATTTCACATATATTACATTATATGTTTTGTGACCCTGGACAAGTCACTTAAGCCCTGATGCTCTAGGCAACTCTGAGATTCTAAGCTGCAGAGAGGTTGCTGACCTGATTTGGGAGAGTAACTGTCCCAGATAGAAATTAAGTTCCTTGGTCCAGGGCCTGCTTCATTACTCTCTTTATATCCCCTGCATCTAGCACATAATAAATTTGTTTTTTGTTCTTGATTTTCAAAGAGGATTAATGATATCACAAGTGATGTCATGATTCGTGTGTGAATTGGATTTAAGTGAGGCAGAGCATTGAAGTTCAATGGCAAGGCAAAAGTCAAGACAACTTGGGATGGCCCAGGATGCAGTGGATGACCTTGGTGACTTTGATGCATGACCAAGCTCTAAGCACTCCATAGAGCCTGTGTCAGCCACCTTCATGGACTTTGGAACAAACTGTTCTCATCTGCCCATTCTGCTGGGGGAAACCTTCCCATGCTTGGGGTAGACAGCCCAATAACTCACTGATGGACCTGAGGTCCATCCATTACCCTCACCCTGCTCTGGCCCATCTGCTGAGATGGTTTTGTGGCTGCTGCACGTGTTCTTTTTGGAACCATAGTTGAGCATCAGATGAAAGTGAACGCCAAAGTGTATGAGCAGCCCTCACGCCAGAGGCACTTGTCCTCCCGTACATTCTGGATTTACACAGTAAATACTTAACACATGTTGGTTGGTTAATTTCTTCCATGCAAAACATTTTGGACATCCTGGATACATCCTCACATGACAAGGTGAGGACTTGAATCCAGGTCTCCCTGGCTCCAAGGCTGGCTCTCTATTCATACTCCACACTGACTCTCAAGACTTAAAAGCACTATCCAGACTCTGTATGGTTTATCCCAAACTCTTCCTGTGCCTTGGCCCAGGCACATAAACCCCTCCTCATGGCATCTTTGATACCTGCAGTGCTAACATCACAGGGCATGGGCTTGCTGTGAGGACCAAATGACTTTATAGCTATAAGGAGGTCTGCAAACTTTCAAGGATGGTGATAGGGTATGGAATTGTGATTTCCCTAACATGGAGAATCCCTTAGTGAGGAGGTTCTGGATAACTGGTAATCTTTGAGGGCTGCCTAGACCATTCAGAGACTGTGACTTGTTTGGAGTCAATAAGAATCAAAGGAAAGACTTGAATCAAAATCTTCCTGGCCTTGAGGCTGGCTCTTTTCTAATATGGGGGCATGTAGGTGGTACAGGAGATAGAGCACCAACCCTGGAGTCAGAAGGACCTGAGTTCAAATCTGTCCTCAGACACTTACAAGCTTTGTGACTCTGGGCAAGTCACTTAATTCTGTTTGCCTCAGTTTCCTCATCTGTAAAACAAGCTGGAGAAGGAAATGGCGAACCACTATCTTTGTCCAAAAAGCCCAAATGGGGTCACATGACTAAAATGAATTAACAACAACACTTTGCTAATATATCATAAGGTCTCTCAAACTTTATAGCATTAAAAATGCAATTAAGACATAAAGGATGACATCATAAGCAAATTAGAAGATCAAAGAATAGTCTACCTGTCAGATCTATAGGGAAGGGAAGAATTCATGACCAAGCAAGAGATGGAGAGCATTACAATATGTAAAATAGATCATTTAATTATTTTAAAATAAAAATGAGAAAAGCAGAAAGCTAGGAAATAATCTTTACAGCAAGTGTCTCTGATAAAGACTTCATTATGCAAATATGTAGAGAACTGAGTCCAATTTCTAAGAATATAAACCATTCTCCAACTGATAAATGGTCAAAGGATATAGACAAGGAGTTTTCAGATGAAGAAATTAAAGTTGTCTAAAGGTATATAAAGAGGTGTTCTAAATCACTTTTGACTAGAGAAATTTAAATCAAAACAACTCTGAGAAACCACCTCACACTCTCAGATTGGTTAATGTGACAAAAAAGGAAAATGATAAATGTTGAGAAGTTGTGGGAAAATTGGGACACTAATGCACGGTTGGTGGAGTTTTGAACTGATCCAGCCATTCTGGAGAACAATTTGGAACTATGCCCAAAGGGCAACCAAACTGTGCATACCCTTTGATCCAGCAATACCACTGCTAGGTCTGTATCCAAACGAGACCATTAAAAAATAAAGGAAAAGTACCTACATGTGCAAAAATATTTATAGCAGTTCTTTTCATGATGGCAAAATATTGAAGACTGAAGGGATGCCCATCATTTGGAGAATGGCTAAACAAGTTTTGGTATATGAATGTAATGGGATACTATTGTGTAGTAAGAAATGATGAACAGATTTCAGAAAAACCTGGAAAGACTTGTATGAACTCATGCAAAGTGAAATGAACAGAACCAGGGAAACGTTGTACACAGTATCTGCAACGTTATGTGATGATCAACTCTGAATGACAGCTCTTCTCAGCAACACAGTGAGTGAAGCAAGACAAGTACAGAGGACTCAGGAAGGAAACTGCTATCCACATCAAGAAGGACTCTGACTGCAGACTGAAGCACCCTTTTATCACTTACCTTATTTTTTCTCATAGTTTGTTTTTCTTTTGATCTGTTTTTTCTTTCACCACTGCAACTAATATGGAAATATGTTTTACATGATGGCAAATTTATAACATATCAAATTGCCTACTGGTTTAAGAAGGAATGAGTGAGAAAATTTGGAACTCAAAATCATGTTAAAAAGAATGCTAGAAATTGTCTTGATGTGTAATTGGGGGAAAATAAAATGCTATTTAAAAGAATCCTTACAGCATTATGTAAATGTCAATTATTTTCCCATCAAGCCTCCCCTGATTGTGCAACTGAAAGCCGTGACTTCCACTTTAAATTTCCCTGGCTCATTTTGTGTCTCTCCTTTGCTCCTATTATAGTGTTTTTATTTCATTACCTTATACTTACCTATGGGTATTCCATTCCCCATACACCCTACACACACACTCCCTGCCAATGTTCGCTGTAATAAAGGAACAAGGTCATTTTTCATCTTGGTTTGCCCAACCAGCACCTAGCAGAGTGCTTTGCAAATATTATATGCTTAACAAACATTTGTTGAATTAAATTGGCTCACCTGTTTTACAGTCACGCTGAGTCACTCTTGGCCATACATTGCAGGATCACAAATCATAGAATGATAAATTCAAAGCTAGAAGGCACCTTGGACAACACGGAGGGAGTGCAGTAGCCTCATTCACATGTAAGGTCCCCTGTCTCTTTAAGGCCTTTATCATAATGATGAAATGGAAGAAAAAAGAGTTTTGCATCAAAGAGATTTATGATAATTGTTCAAAGATTTTAGATATTGACTGTCTCTTGTTGTTTACCAAGAACACTAAAGCCTACAGGCTAGAGGGGGGATTTGTCCCAAGTACCTGAGTTTGTGTTTTGTTTCCTTGTTTGTTCTTTCTCTCATGTGCTTCCTTGCCAGGTTCCAATAAGTGTGTGTGTGTGTGTGTGTGTTTGTGTGGGTGTGTGTGTGCATGTGTACATGCCCATTCTTCACCATAGCTCTTGAGTGCATTGGTGAAAGACTGTAACTTCTGTTCCTATGTTTATTATGATGAATTTTAATATTTGTATATTTGTTCTAACATAGTAATAGCTATAATATTTCTTTTGAAATATTATTAAGTAAATGCTTACATTTTAGAAATAAAAGTATATTATCATAAGTAGCTGATTGTATAGATAGATAATATATTGGCTAGGGATGCAAGAACTAGAATGGTGAGTAGGGGAGTTATATTTTACTTCAACAGAGTTTTACTGTTGGGGCATTCCAGTTCTGTCAGACTTTCTGTGGCCCATTTTGGAATTTTATTGGCAAAGATACTGGAGTGGTTTTCCATTTCCTTCTCCAGCTCATTTTACAGATGAGGAAACTGAGGCAAACAGAGTTTATTGACTTGATCAGAGTCACACAGCTAGTAAGTGTCTCAGACCAGATTTGAACTCAGGAAGATGAATCTTCCTGACTCCAGACCCAGTGCTCTATGCTGTCCATTTAGTTGCCCCAGAAGGGTTAACCCTAGGTCTTTTAGTGAGTCTGAATGTAACTGTGGTGATCTCAGTCCCTCTAGGAACTTAGATTGCTAGTGTAAAACCAGATTCGAGGAGCAAGAAAAACCCAGAGCAAGAGTAGGGGAGAATTATACTCCCCTACAATCTCTAGACTCCACTATGAACCACATCTGGCATTATGTACAAATGAGGAAACTGAGGCAAAGAGGGTTAGAAGACCCTGGGTCAAAATTGGTTTTTCATGTGATTGAGTAAAAGTAAAGCAAAGATATTTAAAAAAAAAAGACCCAGTGTCACATGGTTTGTAAGTGTCTGACCTTGGAATTGAACCCGGATCTTCTCAACTCCACTTCCCAGGCCCTATATAATGTCACCAGACTTCTTAGTCCTGTTATGGACCATCCTTCTAGTCAGTTGGTCGACAGAAGTGCTTACTATGTGCCAGAAGGTCAGGAAAGATCATCACTAATACATTTACTATCCTGCAAGGCCAGGCAGATTCTCTGAAAGCACAAACTCCCTCTTAAAGGGAAGGAAGGGAGGGAGAACTAGACCAGACCCATTTCCTGACCTAAACAGGTTTGGGTGGTTTTGTTTATTTCTATAATCTTTGTCTTACTTGACTTGCCCAAGGTCACACTAAAGCTAGTATCTGGCACTGGATTTGAACTCAGGTCTCCCTGACTGCAGGCCCAGTGCTTTATCCACTGCACCACCTAGAGGCAGCTAGGTGGTGCAGTGGATAGAGCACCAGTGCAGGAGTCAGGAAGACCTGAGTTCAAATCTCACCTCAGCCACTTGACACTCACTAGCTGTGTGACCTTGGGCAAGTCTCTTAACCCCATTTGCCTCATCCTGGGTTGTCATCTCTAGTCATCCTGATGATTATCTGGTCCCTGGATTCAGATAGCTCTGGAGGAGAAGTGAGGCTCGTGACCTGCACAGCCCTCCCTCACTCAAAACAAAGTCAAGTGCAAGTCATGTCATTATTTCTCTGATGGCATGGTCTTCTTCGGCAGCGAAGGACAAATATACTCTTACTTGATGACTTGATCAAGTAAGCCCCTTAAGTTGTTGATACATATGAACTCTAACTGACTCACTCTTTACCACAGCTCCCATGTCATGCTTGGCTTGATAAAACTCTCATTCATCAAAACAAGAGTTACGATTCACAATTAATGACCCTGGACCAAGCAACGTGAATAGCATTCATTGGTGGGCAGAGTGGACATGATGCTAGACCAACAATGGAGAAGGAAACAAGGACTTCAGTAAAGAGGGAAGAGAATACTTGGGTTGAGAGGTCCCTGGAGGGAAAAAGATCAGCTATTTGAATCAAAGAATTACCTATTGTAACTGAACTTGTTAAAAAAAAAAGTGGTGGAGTGTATGAGTAGAAAGCTGATTTCAGATACAGAAAGGTGTGGGTTCAAGTCCCATCTCTGGCACATATTGGTTGTGTGACCCAGGGGAAATCATTCTGCTTCTCAACTTCCAGACAAGTTTCTAACACTATAGGTTGAAAGATTCTAACACTCTAGGTTGTGTTAGCTTATAACTATATAATATGTATAATATTATTATGTTATAATATCTAATCACTATAATAATATTATAATACATAAATGTTTATTATTATTATCTGTGTTGGTAGAAGAAGTTTCTTGTTGCAGCAACTTCACAGTTCCATATTCCCATCTCCCTCCCAAATATTGTTAATCTCAGGTGTTTTTTAACCACTGAAGGACAAATTCCATCTGACCTGTAGATATCTTCGATGCGCCTCATTATTTACGAGCTGTTTCTCCCAGTAAGATGTGAGCTCCTTGAGGGCAGGCAAACTTTTGACCAGAGCTTAGCACAATACCTGGCACAGAGCACTCACTTACTATCATTACCTTTTCCATTTTTGATGCCCCAGGGCAAAGTTCTAGTGGTCTTCTCCTTCCAGGTCTGCCCCCAAAATTCTCTAGGTAGGGTATCAGCATCACCACTGCCTTCCCTTTGGGCACCATTGAGAGACATTCAATTTTTCAAGATATTCCCAAGCACTTAAGGAAATGAAGGGAAGAGAAGGTTAATGTATACAGCAAGGAAATGAGTTATAGAGCATAGGAACTTTGGCCTGAGATTCCCCTAGCTTCATTATGATGGGCTGGCACAGTTTCCTATGCTAAGTAAGCCTGTTTTCATTTAAGTCACCAAGTGGCCAGGCTACCTGGCCTAGAGAAACAGAAATATTTCTAGAAGAGAAATATTCCCTACATCCTTTTCTTGGTCCTGCCTCCAACTCAAACCATGTTCCTTAAACCAAGATCTCTTCTGCTCTTCTCCCAACCTCCAACAAGGGGCCAACATCTGCACACCTCTCTAGTCCTCAGCATTTTTAAGGGAGTTTGTAGCTACTCTGATAGTCTATAGCTCATGTAGGTAGCTAGGTGGTAAAGTGGCTGGAACACTGAGCCTAGAATCAGAAAGACCTAATGTCAATCTGACCTCAGACACTTACTTAGCTATCTGATCCAGGGCAAGTCCCTTAAATTCTATCTGCCTTTGTTGCCCATCCATAAAATAAATAATAGCACCTACCTCAGAAGGTTGTTGTGAGATCAAATGAAATAACGATTATAAAGCAGACTGGCCATAGTGGCCATTATAATAGCTATGTAATGTATAATATATTATGTATAATATTATTATATCTAATCACTACAATGATGTTATAATACATGAATGTTTATTATTATCTCCACCACCAGGGACATCTTCACCAAAAATACCCTTTAGGTTTATAATGCCCTGGAAACATTTCATGTGCAGTCTTCTCTTCCAATGGACAATGATGGAAGGGTCATTTTAAAATATGCCTCCTGGTAACTTTCATGTAAGCAGTGGGTGACTCTGATTCTGCTTGGTCTCAAAAGGTGGGGCTGATCCCAAAGAATGAAAGTTAGTAGGAGGCAGATTTTACAATAATGAAATCCCTAATTGAGCTTTTGTATGTGAAAGTGGGGGAGGGGGACAACAAGTAGACCCCAAAATGGAACAGGTCGATTGGCAGTTCTGTAATAAACTGCTTTCATCATTAGCAACATCAGAACTGCCATGTTTTCATTCTAACACCCCAGTCCCTGTTACATGATGGGCAGAAGATGAGTGTTACAGAAGTCAGAAACAGAATGAACATCTGGAGCACCACGAGTCCCACAAAAGAAATCCATGGCCAAGAGGAAATGGTTTGGGAAGCCACAGAGGCATGCACTTCGGAGGGGAAGAGCTTATATGACTAGGAGAAAATTAAATACACACATACAAACACACACATTTGTGCATGTGAATGGAGAGATGATATGGACATAGAGGGAGAAAGAGAGAGCACGCATTCAGGAGTGTAATGATTAAGAACTAATCCAAGCATCTATTTTCTCATCTCTGTGAAATCTGTGAGAAAGATCTTCAGGCATATTGAGGACATACTTGCCTGTTACATCTCTCTGTCTCTCTGTCTCTCTCTGTCTCTGTCTCTCTGTCTCTCTCTCTCTCTGCCTCTCTCTGTCTCTGTCTCTCTGTCTCTGTGTCTCTCTGTCTCTCTCTGTCTCTCTGTCTCTCTCTGTCTCTGTGTCTCTCTGTCTCTCTCTGTCTCTCTGTCTCTCTCTGTCTCTCTGTCTCTCTCTCTCTCTCTCTCTCTCTCTCTCTCTCTCTCTCTCTCTCTCTCTCTCTCTCTCTCTCTCTCTCTCCAGAACACTACTCTCTTTAATACTAATTAGAACGTATTTGAGAATCTCTGTGACTCACAAAGTCATCCCCTGTGACCACCTTGGTGATGTGCCTGTCTGAAATCATTCTGTACTGGTCAAGCCTACCAGAGATTACCTCCTCCTGACAGCCTGGTGACTGTCCTTCATGTCTGGAATTGTCCCTTCTCGCCTCTGCCTCCATCCTTTCCTGGCTTCCTTCCAGCCCCAGCTGAAATCCTATATTTTACAAGTATCTTTAATGCTTTCCTCTGTCAATTTTTTCTCACTTATCCTCTATATACCTTCTCTGTGCTTAACTGTGTACATGTTAACAATGAACTCTTCCAGGGCAAAGACAATCTTTACACCTTTGGACTTAGAAGATCGGCAGACAGTAGGAGCTTAAAAAGGTTGAATGACTGTAACTGAGAAGGCAGAATCACTCCCACACCACAATGAAGCATCAGGGGCAAACTTTAGGGAAGGCATAAAAATCTAAAGGATGCCACCCAGGAATTGAATGCCTGGAAAAAGAGAAATTTTTCTCGGTGAGAGGAATAACAGAGGGACAGAGTGAACCATACCCTGTTATTCACAGAACATTAAAAGATCCAGATAAAGACCACCTGTGTTTTGTGCAAATTCAACTTGGGAGATTTATGAGAGGGATTGGCTATTATTCCTGCAGCAACTGCTGTAGAAAACAGAGGTTTATGATTGTATTTGGTGATGCCCAATTCAGACTAAAACAGATTTCTGCAGGTCACATATTGACTTAGAAAACCACAAATTAAAATTATCTATGCTGCATGGCATTTGTAGTTATTTTGTTAAATATTTTCCAATAACATTTTAATCTGGTTCAGGCTTCAACATGAAGGGTCATGATCCAGTGCCTAGGCCTGTGCTTTGTGGTTATTGAATTGAATTGAGTTTAATCTCTATTCATATCTCTATCAAATGCGGTCCTCTATGGTGATGTTAACATTCCTTTCTTCTGCATAATCTAGTCCCGATTTCAACCCAGAACTAAGTTCAGAGGGTCTGATGGGGCTTCTAGGCTGACTAATAGGACATGGAAATGCCCAACAAAGAAAATGACTTTTCATGAGGAAGGCCAGCTGAGTTGGGAGGGGGTCTGGTTCTGGTCAACTCCAGGAGCTGGTTTCTAATTCTCCCTAGCACACTGATGAGGGCAGTTTCATCCTCCAAGACAGGGACATGAATTGGTGCATTACACATAAGTGATAGAAATTGAATTTGAAGCCTGACATGGAGACGGTGATTTATATTACCCATTAGCATTAATGGTGGCAATTTAGTCTAATGCAGAAACCTACAGTCTGCCAAGAGACTTTGGCCAAGGGCTCTTAAGGGTCGCTCTGGAGGATGCGGACAAGGCAGGGACTGTCCTTCCACCTCAGTCATTTGTTTTAAATTCTCTTCTAAAACCTGTCTTTCCCCAAAGTACCAGCTAAGTCACACTAAGTCTCTGTGTGATGGAAATTCCCATCTAGGTAAGGGGGCTACTTGTCTAGCCTCTTACATAGGTTAATTTTCTAAGATGTGCAGAACCTTGACCAACCTGGTAACCACCTCCAAGATCATACAGTTAAAGCTGCAAAGGACCTGAGAGACCATTGACTTCAGCGATTCTTAGCCTTCTTTGTGTCTCGGGCTCTTTTTGGAAGTCTAGAATAATGTTTTTAAATGCATAAAATAAAATACATAAGATTCAGAGGAAATCAATTATATTGAAATATAGATATCTATCTATACATACATACATACACATACATATATATGTTTTAAAATCAAATTCACAGACCTCAGGTTAAGAAGTCTCAATCTAGTTCAATACCTTTGTTTCATAGATGAAAAAAGTAGACTGAGAGTATATAAGAAACTTGACTAAAGTTAGACAGAAAAAAATGAAGAAGGTTTGTTCAGGCAGCTTGTTTGCCTGCATCACTGGGAAGATTCAGTTTAGTTCTATTCAATTCAGTTCCATTGGCGTTTAGTAAACACCTATTATGCCTGGCAGAGTCATGTTGGAGTAGATACAGGGACACTTTGGGGACTTGGCAACCTGATTTCTAGTTAAGTATTAGACCAAGGGTGTGGAATGTGCTACCTTGAGGCCACATGTGACCTTCTAGATCTTTGAGTGCAGATTCAGTCAAAGGGCCACACTTGAGGACTCATGTGGCCTCAAGGTCACAGGTTGCCCTCCTCTATATTACACACTTACTAGGAAGATGACACTGAGTAAGCTGCTGCTCATCAGTAAAATGGGAATGATAACGGTCATTGGGAAGCTCAAATGAAATAAGAGATACAAAGTGCTTTGTGAATAATAAAGTATGTCAAATACCGGCTATCGTTGTTTTAACATCTAAACGTCCCCAGAAAATTCTCTAAATTCCAGTATAGTCACTAATTTGCATTGATAGAGGGTGTTTCCTCACTGGGAGCTTGATGTTGAAATCACAGATCTAAATCCTCTTCTCTCCCCTCCCCCGGCAACTACGCTAGGCGCAAAAAAAAAAAAAAAATTTTGTCTCTACCCTGGAGGTTCTTGGAATCTATGAAGGGATTCAACACTGATACACATGTAAATTCATTTGAGGAGCGAGAAAACAAGAATTATTTTTTGGAAACAGGAAGAGTTTCCTGTGCTAAACCCTGAAGTAAACTAAAACTTCTAAAAGACAGATGTTAGGAGGGATGGCATCCCTGGTATCTGATACAGCCTGGACAAAGGCTCTGAGTTGAATGCTAAGGAGTCTTGGCATGATTATAGTGAAAAAAGATTCAAAGACAGTTGCTTCTGGCCTAAGAGGATAAGACAGGAAACCTAAAGAGACCTGAAAGATCTGTCCAAGTTGCCAAGTTGTCCCTGCTCCAGGCTCCTATGTTGTGAGGCAGCCCCCCAAAGAGATTTTACGACATAATTGGTTCCATTTCTGAACCATGAAGCCTTGAAATTTTTAAAGAGTGGCAGATAGGAGGCTGTAGTAGTGCTGAACCCTACTAATTAATGAGGGAGAAAGGGACCTCGTATAGCTTTGTAAATTCCTGGACTTTGGGAAAACGTATAGCTCAATGGAAATGTGCAAGAAAGACTGTATAAATGACATCTAGAAATTTAAACTGGAGTTATTTTAAGAATTACCAAAGACACATATGATTTTCCACAAAGAGAATGACATTGTGGTATCATTCAAACATGGCTTCAGCCCTGATGGGTTGACCTCAGCACAAGGGACGGGAGAGGGTGGGATGGAAGAGCAGAGGATGGAAGGAGATAAGAGGGCAGAAGCTGTAGCTTTCTGGACAAGGCTGCTTCCCTAATAATAAGGAACCTTTTAAAATTCTTCAGTGATCTACTCAAGTAATGAACTTGACTTGAGCTAAGCAGAGTTAATGAAGCCTTTCACATTTGGGGAAGCACACAGTGCATACCATTTCCCTTGTCAAAAGCACCAGATCAAAATTCTCAGAGCACCTACTTCAGAATTGTTTTCTAAGGAATGAATAGTGGTCTTTCTTCCATTGACCAAGCCCATTTTTAGTCATTCTTAATCTGTTTTTGCATGACTTTGAATCATCTCAAATAACTTGCTGGATGTGGTTGAGCCGATGTGGCCATTCATGAGAGATGGGTTGATGTGCCAAGAGGCACATCTCTCTGTCTCTGTGTCTCTCACTATCTTTATCTCTCTGTGTCTGTCTTTGTTTCTCTGTCTTTATCTCTCTGTGTATCTCTTTGCCTCTCTGTCTCTCTCTCTGTCTCTCTCTGTCTCTGTCTCTCTCTGTCTCTCTGTCTCTCTCTCTCTCTGTCTCTCTCTCCCTTTCTCTCCCCAAGTATATGTCTTTCTAGTGATATGAAACAATTTCAAATGGTCTTTACAAGTCTAAGGAAAAAATTCAGTTCCATATGATGCAGCATTCTGGGATGATGGCCACTAGGATAAGGTACAAATGCCTCAGCATGGCCTTTAAAGCTATTTTTCAGCAAAGCTACCTCTTCAGCCTCATTTCACAGCAGTCTTTTTCAAGTCTCTGAGTTGGAGCCAAACTGCCTTAGTTGCTACGATCTTGCCTCCTGCCTCTGTGCTTTGCAATGGTTATCACCCATCTCTCAGTGGCTCTTCTTTCCCTGCTCCTTAGAGCCTTTGACTTTCTTCAAAGTTCAGCTCAGATACCTCTTGAAGCAGGAAACTTCCTGATCCCCTTTCTCCTTCCAAAAGTTAACATGATGAGTTTTTACGTGTCTATCTGTCTCCCCCAGTGGAATCCAAACTCCTTGAGGATAGATTTTTTTTCCTTTGTATCTTCAGGGGGCTGCATATGCTATGGTCTTAATAAATTCTTACTGAATGAAATGTTAATTGAGCTATCACTTGCCTGTCAATCAATGGATCAATTAACAATCATTAAGGCATCCATGATGTTCCAATACAGTACTAGGCTCCAAGGATAGAAGTACAAGGGATAAAACAAACCCTGTTATTCAGAAGCTTACCCTCCATTGGGGGACATGACAAGGACATGTAGGGGTACATAGAGAATAAACACAAATGAGTAGCTATGTGGGGGAGGCCTGTAACAGCTGAGGGGATGGTTATGTCTTGAAAGAGGAAAGAGAATCTTTGTTTTATATATTACTTTCTTTACTTTATCTTTTACTTTATTATCTTTATGTTTTCTTTTCTTTTTAAATTTTCCATTGAAAATTTTCTCCCTCCTCTTGCCCCTCCCAACACACTAAGAAGGAAAATAAAATTATATCAATTAAATATGTAAAATCAAGCAAATCATATTTCTATGCCAGCCATATCACACACAAAAAGACCAAAAAATAGAGAAAATTATATTTCATTTTGCACTTAGAGATCATAGTTCCCTCTCTGGAGGGGGATAGCATTTCTTTCATTATGAATCCTTTAGAATTGTGTTAGATCATGGTATTTATCTGACCAGCCAAGTCTTTCACAGTTGATCATCATTACAACATTGATTGTAATCTATCTTGCAAAAATGATCTTCTGGTTCCTTTCACTTCACTTTGCATCAGTTCATAATAGGTCTTGCCATGTTTTTGTGAAACCATCCCCTTAGTCATTTATTAGACCACAATAATATTCTATCACATTCATATGCCACAATCTTTTTGGTCATTCCCCAATTGATGAGTGTCCCCTCAATTTCCTTTTAGGAAAATGTAGTTCCTTGATTATCTTTTTAAACTAGGTCTATTTTTGCTTTTTCTTTGCCTGACATCATGATTTGTATCCCTGCCTTTTTTACTTCAGGTGATGTATGATAGATCCTGCCCCAACCTGTTATTTTAATTCTGTGTGTGTCTTTCTGTTTCATGTGTTTCTTGTAAATAGCATATGGTTGGATTCTGGTTTCCAATCCATTCTGCTCTGCACTGCCATTTTGTGTGTGAGCTCGTCCCATTCCCATTCACACATGAGTTCTGACCATGTATTTTCATTCATCGCATTTTCTTCTGTTTATCCTTCAACCGTTCTTTTTATCCTGTCCCTCCTCAAAAGTCAGTGTTGCTTCTGATCTCTGCTTCCCTTAACCTAACTTCCCTTTTATCACATACATATCCCATATCCCTATCTTCCATGTCTCACTCCTTTCTCCTCCTGTTTCCCTACTAGGTAACATAGATTTCTATAACCAACTCAGTATGTACAGATATGATTCTCTTTTTGAACCAATTCCAACAACAGTGGTGTTCAAGCATTGCCCATACTTTCCCATTTGCCTCTCCACAATGAAAGTTCTTCCTTGCACACCTGTTTTCTGTGAGAAAATTTTCTTGATTCCATCTCTCCCTTCTGGCTCTCCCAGTGAATCCCTCTTTCTCACTTCATTTTTTAGATCTTCCCAACATAAACAACTCATACCTATGTCCTGTGCTATGTAGACTCCTTTTAACTGCTCTAATAATGAAAAACATGCATGAGTTGCATATATCATCTTCCAATATAGGAATATAAACAGTTTAACCTTATTGAGTCTTTTTAATTTATCACAATTTACATTTTTTTCTTCTCTTGAGTCTTGTACAAGTCAAATTTTCTATTCAGACCTGGTCTTTTCATCAGGAATACTTGAAAGTCCTCTATTTCATTAAATATCATTTATTTCTATTGTAAAAGATTATACTCAGTTTTGCTGGGTAGATGATTCTTGGCTGTAATCCTAGTTCCTCTGTTTTCCAGATTATCATATTTCAAGCCCTTTGCCCTTTAACATGGAAGCTGCTTGATCTTGTTATGATTCCCACTGTGAATCCATGATATTTGAATTGTGTCTTTCTGGTTGCTTGTAGTATTTTCTCCTGGATCCAGACCTCTGGAATTTGGCTATAACTTTCCTTGGAGTTTTCGTTTGGGGATCTCTTTGGGGAGGAGATTGGTGGATTTTTAATTTTAATCCTGCCCTCTGGATCTAAGATATGAGGGTAGTTTTACTTGAAAAAGGAAAATTTGGATCATTATATACATATATGTGTATATATAAATATATATATGCATGTGTGTGTGTAGATCTCTCTCTCTCTTTATATATATATATATATATGTGTATATATATATATATATATACATACATACATATATATGTGTGTGTGTATATATACATATATATATGTGTATATATATATATATATATATATATATATATATATATATATATATATATCTGACTTTCAGGTAGTCCAGTAATTCTGAAATAATCTCTCCTTAATCTACTTTCTATGTCAGTTGTTTTCTCCAGTGAGATAGCTAGCACTTTTTCTAGGGTCCCCCCCCCCCATTCTATTGACCTTGTTTTATTGCTTCTTGATGTCTCACAGAGTCATGAGCTTCCACTTGCCCAAGTTCCAATTTTTAAGAAACTATTGATTTCAATGAGTTTTTGTACCTCTTTTTTTATCATTGGGTTAACTCTGCTTTTTAAAAGTTCTTTTCTTTAATGAATCTTTGTTCCTCTTTTACTATTAGGTCATTTTTTAAAGATGTAATTTAATTCAGTACTATTTGTACTTCTTTTATTTTTTTAATTTATTTGTTTTCAGTTTTCTATAATCACTTCCATAAATCTTAGATTTTCTCCCCATCTCTCCCCCTTCCCTCCCCCTTCCCTCCCCCAGATGGCATGTAATCCTAAATAGTTTCTATACATACATTGTTATTAAGCACATTTTCATGTTAGTCATGTTGCATAGAAGAATTAAAATGAATGGGGGAAACTATGAGGAAAAAAATAAACAAAACATAATGGAAGAGAAAATATTCTGTTTCATTCTATGTTCCAATTACACAATTCTTTCTCTGGATGTGGATGGCATTTTGCCTCGAGTCCTTTGGGAATGTTTTAGGTCCTTGCATTCTGTGAAGGGCTAAGTCTACCAGAAAAATTCCTCACACACTGTGGTCATTGTTGTGCACAAAGTTCTCCTGGTTCTGCTACTTTCACTCAGCATCATATCATATAAGTCTTCCCACTCCTCTCTGAAGTCTTCTTGTTCATCATTTCTTATATCACAATAGTATTCCATTACATTCATATACAACAACTTGTTCAGCCTTTCCCCAATTGATGGGCATCCTCTCGATTTCCAGTTCTTGGTCACCAAAGAGTGCTGCTATAAATATTTTTGACCTTTTCCCATTTTTATGATCTCTTTGGGATACAATCCCAGAAGTGATATTGCTGGATCAAAGGATATGCACATTTTTGTAGCCCTTTGGGCATAGTTCTAAATTGTTCTCCGGAATGGTTGGATCAGCTCACAGCTCCACCAACAATGAATTAGTGTTCCAACTCTCCCACATCTTCTCCAACATTTATCATCTTCCTCTTTTGCCATGTTAGCCAATCTGATAGGTTTGATGTGGTACCTCAGAGTTGTTTTGATTTGCCTCTCTCTAATCAATTGTGATTTAGAGCATGTTTTCATATGATTATAGATAGCTTTAATTTCTTCCTCTGAAAATTGCCTATTCATATCTTTTGACCATTTATCAATTGGGGAATGACTTGTATTCTTGTACATTTGACTCAGTCCTCTACACATTCTGGAAATGAGGCCTTTATCACAGACACTAGTTGCAAAAATTCCTTCCCAGTTTTCTGCTTCCCTCCTAATCTGGGTTGCATTGCACTATACTTCTTTTAAAAAGCTGATGATTCTCTTGTCATAATTTTCTTTCATTGCTCACATTTTTTCCCAATTTTTCCTCTAACGCTCTTATCACTTTCTTCAACTCTTCCAGGAATTCTTATTGGGCTTGGGTCCAATTAGCATTTTTCTTTGAGGCTTTGTATGCAGCTGTTATCACATTGTTATCTTCTTCTGAGTTAATGGCCTCCCCTGTTAGTGTAGTAGCTTTCATGAACAAATTCTTTTGTTGTTGTTGTTTGCTCATTTTTGTATACTCTTTCTTAGCTATGAATACTTTAAGTTAAAGTTAGTCTCTGCTCATGTTGGAATAGGAAGGCACTGTACCTAGCTTCAGGTTGTTTTTTGTTTTGTTTTGTTTTTGTACTACTGTTTTCTGATCTAATTCTGGGGAGTCTGCAAATTTTCTGTGCTTACAAGCTTGTATGATATAGAGAGAGGTGTGGTCACTGCTCTCCTCATCTGCACTCTGATCTTTACCCAAGAAGGGCCCCTGTTTTCCTATAGAGATAGCACTCCTTTTCACCCTGGACCTATGACCAGGTCCCCTGCTCTCCTGCAGTCACAAACACTAATTCTTCTCTCTGCCTTGGAACTGAGATGGGGGACCTTTGTGACTGACCAGAAGTGTTCCTCTCTACCCTGGAACTGCAATCCACAACTTCATAGTTGCTCCCAGTGCCAGCAAAGTGTCTTCTATAATCTCTTTCTGACTAGCTAACTGACCCCCTTATTATAACAGGGCTGAGAGCTCTTGAAAATACTGCTGCTGTTGTTGGCACAGTCACTTCCAAGGCCCACCAGTGATGCTGCTGCTGCATATTGTCCAGTCTGGTGCCCACTGTAACATCAGAGACCTCTCCTATAGATCTCCTAAGTTGTCTTAGGTTGAAAAATTGCCTCACTCTGACTTGTTGGCTCTGTTTCAAAATTGAATTTGAGAAGTATTTTTTTAAAGTTGCTCAATGGGAAATCTTGGGACAACTCAACTGGGTGGCTGCTTGCATTCCACCACCTTGATTCTACCCTCAAGAGGGGGATTCTATGAATCATAGGTAAAGAGGGAGGGGTTTCTAGGAAGGTGATCATACATCTACCCCCAAAGCCAGAGCAGAGATGCTGAAGGAGTGAAAACTAAGCAAGGAGGTTAAAAGTTATAGTATGAAGAAGAGGGAATTTGGTCTCACTGAATAGGAGAGTGGTGGAAGGGAAGTAATGTGCAATGAGAGCTACGCCAGTTTTCTACCTTAACTCTAGGAACTGAGCAGAGTTAGTGAAACCTAGTTATATTGTGTGTCCAGTCGAATGAACTGCTCAGATTTTCAACTACTCTGGGATGAAAAGGCCCCAAATGCCTCTTTCAAAATACTTTTTCCCCTACATTTTTTTAACCTCTTGGTATTAAGGGGGTGGGAGGAATTCAATCCTTACGTTTCTGGTTCATTTACACTTAACTCATCAGAACACCATGCTAGAAGAGCTCCTTGTGGTCCAAAAGGCCTTATGGGCCTCATTCATATGAGTCTTTCCTTTGAACCAGGAAGCTTTGGGAAGCCAGAAAAAACAGAACTCAGCCCTTTAAGAGTGTCCTTTTTCTTTCCAATTGGAAACTTAAGAACTTCTTCCAATGTGGGAGGCTCTAAACTTGGCAGCTCATTGGGGGCTGCTGGGAGTAAGTTTTCCCCTTGCTCTGTATCCTTCCCAAAACAGAACTCTGTCATTGGTCCCTTCCCAGCCCCCAGCCAAAGGATGTGCTGCTTTCTGAAAAATGATGTTTGTGAGACAGAAGAGATGCATATTCCTCAGGAAAAGGTTGTAACTTGGATTGCAGGCACTTCAGGCTACTTCTGGAGACTTGTACTCATTTCTGAACACCTCAGGCTAGGAAGAACACTGGCAAGCTGGAAGGTGTAGAATAGGGCAACCAGTATGGTCAAAAGTCTTTAGCTCAAGACTTGTGATGATGTGTTGAAAGAAATAAAGACATTTCGTCTAGAAAAGAGAAGACTAGTGGGTGGGGCATGAAGACCTCTTCCAGGATTTTAAGGATTGTCACATGTAAAAAGAGTTACTTTTGTCTCATTTGGACCCAATGGGTAGAGGCAAGAATGGTGGGTAAAAGTAGCATAGAGGCAAATTTAAGCTTGATGTCAGTTAAAGCTTTCTGCCAAATAGAACTGCATCAGAGTAGATGAGAGATTGTCCTGGATGGTGGTGGTTCTAGGCAGTTGAGGAGTACAATGGATAGTGCCCTCGACCTGGAGTCAGGAAAGCCTCAATTCAAACTTAGCCCCAGATACTTACTAGCTATGGGACCATAGGCAAGTCACTTCACTTTTGTTTGTCCAGCTTCTTCATCTATTAAGTGAATACAATAATGGCAGCTACTTCCCAAGGTTACTGTGAGAATCAAATTGTTTCAGATTTGTAAAACTTTGCAAAACTTAAGGCATCATGTAAGCGAAATGATAGTGATGACAATTATAGTGGGTTCTACCTCAATAGAGCAGAAAAATGGATGATCGTTTCCTTGTTATGTTTGATTGGTAATTCTTTATTTCTTTTTCTTTTATCATTTGGAACAATGGCCACCAAGGGCCCTTCCAACCCACAAATTCTAGAATTCTTTGATACACAAAAATTTTAAATCAAATTACCCCATTTTGAATTGTGATGTCATCTTAGGTAGAACTATCTCCTTCCGACATAATCAGTTATGGAACGTGACTGTGCCCCTGATGTGGTGCCTGCCTTAGCTGGATGCCGTTCTTGGCATCTGTTTTTGCCCCAAGGAGCATCTCTTTGGTGATGAAAGTCTTTGGATAGTGAATGAAGAGCAAATGACATCAAGCATTCAATACATGAAAGATTCCTAATTGAATATTAATTCTAGACTCATAGCTTTAATACCGTATATTTAGGAAGGGACCCTAAATATCATTACAATACAGATGCATTTTGTTAAGTCTATCGTAGAATATTAGCTTTAGATAGAGCTGGAAAGAAATTTAGAAATCATCTACTCCAATTTGATCATTTTCACAGATAAGGAAACTGAGATTTAGGGAGATTGAATGATTTGCCCAGTGTCAAATAGGTAGTAATGGCAGAGCTGGGATTTGATCCCAGGCCCTCTAATTCCAAAATTATACCACTTTCCACTGTAATGTGTGGCTTTCCCATTTCCTAAAGAATACCTTTAACATACTTGATTTCGTCAGCATGGAGAGCCTCTTTGCTAACTCAGGTCCCACTTCTTTACCCTTAGGTGAGAAAGTTCCCAAAGTTCCAGAAACATCATCACCTTGTAGCCAACCTGGTGATGACTTAGCCTTGTTGGACCTCTGAAAATAAACATGTAGCCCATTGCCTGTCCCAGGATCAAAGCCTAATGATCTCTGAAGTGTTGCTGTATCTTTTAAGAACCCAGAGTCACTCCCATGCCATGATAATGTCCAAGGGCAACATTGGTAGAGAAATAGAGTTATTTTCATATTTTCTGGAGAACATTTCATTGCTACAATGCTTCTATAGGTATATGAACAGACTGATGGAGAAAACTTCTCTAATGGGACCAAGTGCCTTCTTATCTTTTGGGACTTTTAGCCATCGACTCACATAAGTACCTCATATAGGGTAGGGAGTCATCTAACATAATGGATGTCTCCCTTTAAGTCCTTTAACATTGAACAGATGCAATGTAGCATTCAAGTTATTGACCTCTTTTCATCCCTTGCTCTCTAGACATGACCTGCCTGCCTCCTTTTCCAAGCCAGATGCTAGCTTTGATGTCATCCTCGTCATCCAAGTCACACCTGATCATATGCTATCATCTGCTTATGACCATAATGTTTATCTCCATTACCTTCTGCATCCCTTATAATTTGGCTTCTTTGCAGATTATAGTGTCCATGATGTTCAGCCTGGACAAATACCAGGAGAATGTTGCATGTTTCAGCTGAGGGTTTTGCTGCAACAAAGTCTTATTTAACCTAGACAAAATGTTGGCTTTGCGTCTAACCAGAGTTTAACTAGGGTGAGGGGAAATTTAGAGTGCACAGAAATTTAATACATGAACCTTTTCAGAAATGAACATAGCCCCTAGTTACTAAGATTACGTACTTGAAATAGACACCTGTTAGCCCATTCACAAGGTTAATTAAATAATATATATAATTATAATAATAAATAATATAAATGAAAACACAAATAAAATCATAATAGCTCATAATTAGAAAGCACTTTAAGATTTACAAAGTCTTTTATATATGTTATGTCACTCAACTTTGATCCTCTGAATAATTTACTTCTGCTCCTACTCAACTGAATTTGTCTTAATTATTTCTGATATTATCTTCACATTTTGCATTACAAAGTTGATATGAGGATACATTTCAAAACATTTGCTCAGTGTCAAAGTTATTCATTATTTATGGTTTATTTACTATATTCCTCTTAATTTTGAGGGGGGAAAGTTACTGGGGGGTATGTCCAGAATTTTAAAAAATTACTCCTAAAAGACAGCCATAGTGAGGAATCAAGACAACTTATTTCATTTCCTAAGTCCCTTTCTGAGCCCTTGCAATTGGACTATTCCTGTGATGCTACAGTTTGGCTTCTAACGGGTTTTTTGTCTCCTCGCTTGACTCCGCCCTCCACCCAACGGTGGCCTTCCCAACATATCCATTCTGCCTGGTTATTGAATTTTGTCTCCATATTAAAGTTGTGATCTCTACTTTTTTCCTCCTGATCCAGTTCTTGTGTCTATTTCCCTCCTGACATTGAGAAGGGGATCATCTGTGCACCTGAGGGCATAATTAAGCCTTTCCCAGAGCAATGGTACTGGGTGGTACTTGGTTGTCTTGCCACTTGTTGGTAAAATGTGACAATTTGGTGTCAATGAGTAGTATTCATTCATTCAATGGATATTTACTAAGCACTTATTATGTGCAAAGAACATTGCTAAGGACTGAGGAAGTAAAGATAACTGATGACACAGTCTTCCTTCTAGAAACTACCATTTTGCTGGGAGATATATTACATGAAGCCAGATAAGTATACTGTAGAGTGGGAGTGATCAATTAATCAATATGCAAATACTTATTAATTGCCTTCTATAGTTCAGATACTCTGCTAGGAGTATGGAATGTAAGCACAAAGAATGAAATAATTCCTTAGATATCTATGTATATAAAGTCCGGAAAGGGAAGAATGATTTGAACTGAGAAGGTCTGAGAAAGATTCATAAAGGAAGTGGCACCTAAACCTTGGAGGAAGAGAAAGATCCTGACAGACAGAGAAGAGGGTGCATCCTCTTGAACACTGAAGAGGACCAGGAAAGGCTGCATGTAAGAGATGGCAGACCAGTCAGATCAAGCCAGGCCTAAAAGGATACCTTAGCATTCACAAGAAATGGTCATCTAGTCTTCCCTTAAATACCTCCAAGGAGAGGAAGTCACCCTCTCTTTTGGCAGCCACTTTAGGATACCTCTATTATGATGTATACATACACACACATACATATATACACACATATACATACACACACACACACACACATATATACCCATATACACACATATATATATATGCCCATATATACACACACATATTCACACACGCACATACACACACACACACACATACACAGCTATGTGTATAGCTGTATATGTATGTATGTATATTTCTCCTATCAAACCTCTCCAGGAAGCAGAGGAAAACCTACTCAAAAGCACCATGAAAGAAAAAGAAATGGCAATTGCAATAATTTAGCCAGTGGTTTGGTTTGGATGAAACGCAGAGGAAAGTGCCTTGATGCTACAAGGGTAGGTGAGGGCCAGAGAGTAGAGGTCCTTAAATGTCAAGATGAGGAGTATGTTTCATATCCTTGAAGTGATAGGGAACCACTAAGGGTTTTGGAGTGGGGTGGGGACTAATATTACCCAACCTGTACCTTAGGAAGATGATTTTGGAAGCTTTTAAGAAGATGGATTTGAATTATGGAAACCAAGTGGGAAGTTATAGTCCACTCAATATAGTAGATTACCTAAATGGCAGACTTTAGAGTTGAGTGAAAGGAGCAATAGGAATCAGCCCAGAATTCTGTCTACTTCTAATCAATAATGGCCAAAGAAAAGCTAATATTTATTTTAAGTTGGGCACTGAGATCTCTGCAGCATTGAACTCAAAGTGCTTAGATTTAGGGAATATTGTGTTCCCTCTGGCCCTGGCTTTTGGTACTCTGGAGACCATCCCTTCAAACATTTGGATGGTGTCCATGAGCTGGCCAGATGGTGCTCTCAAAATCATGTAAATTGCACTTTCAAGATTAATACGCAAGCAATACATCTCATCTCAAGGTTACAGATGGTGGAAAATAATTTCAGAAGTGCATGGTCATTTCTTGAAGTTAAAAAAGAAATGGCAGTTCTTCCAGATGTTTACAAGCTTGTTCTAAGAAGCTCAAACCCCTAAGACCGTAAGTATAGAGATTGGATTTGTGATTTCATTGGAATAGGGAACCGCAAGGTGAGGAACTCCCCTCTGCCAGGGCAGGTGAATACCCTTCTCTGAAACATAGAGTCTTAGAGAGTTGTCAGAGCACTGAGAGATTAGGTGACTTGCCCCAAATCCCATAGACAGTATGTCCACCTCAACTGTGGTTTCACGGCTAGTTAGAAGCAGCTAATTGGTGTAGTGGTTACAGGACAAGACCTGGAGTCAGGCAGCCCTGAGATCAAATGCAGCCTTAAGCCTTACTAGCTATGTGACCCTGGAAAAGTCACTTAATCATTGTCTGCCTCAGTTTCCCTTACTGTAAAATGGGAATAATAATAGCATCTATCTCACAGGGTTGTTGTAACAATCAAAAAAGATACTTTTTTAAATAAAGTGCTTAGCACAGAGTAGGCAGTGTATAAATCATTATTCCCTTCCCTTAGTGCAATGGATGACTCAGAGCATGTCTCAAGTAGGACTTGAATTCAAATGTTCCTGGATATGTAGATGATTTTCTATCTATTACAACACACTGGTTCTTGCTACCATGTTGATCATGTAGTCTCTATGATCATGATGAGGATGAGACCATTAATAATACAATAACACAACCAACACATTTCCATAAAACTGAAAGTTTGGCAAAGTGCTCCCAATATGATGCAAGAACTAGGAATCCCATTTTAAAGATGAAGAAATAGAGATTCTGAAGTTTTCAGTTATCCATGGTTGCATAGCTAGATAGTACTGAAAGGAAATCCCAACCCAGGAACTCCAACTTTAGTCCAATTCCCTATCTATTGAGTCACACTACTTGTAAAGAAAAATAAATAACCGTGTACAATAATGACAATTTTATTAAGGATAATAATATTTATTTATGGTAATTTCATTAGTGAAATAGCTACTATGGGAGAGTCGTAATGCCATGGTCACACCTGTTGCTAGAATAGACTTAAAGGAAGCATTTTAAGATCCAGTCCCTTCTTGGGTATCATTATCATTCAGTAGAAGAGGGGTAGGAATATGCCACTAACCATGCCAGTCAAGAGAAGGAGCTGTGGATGGTTAGCCTCCAGAAGAGAAGGCCTAGCTGTGACATAATGCATGTTTTCAAGTGCTTGAAGGCTCATCCTACAAAAGAAAGATTGGTGATCTGCTTAGCTCCAGACAGCAGAACTAGCAGCAGTGAATCAAAAACTGCAGAGAATCCGGTTTTCGTTCAACACAAGGGAAACACCAACAAACTTCCTAACATTTTCTTAGATGGAATGGTCTGCCTGGGGATAAGGGGTTGGGAGGGGGAATGGCTTTCCCTTCACTGAGGTCTTCCAGATCGGATATACCCTTATTGTACATGTGATGGCAGAGGGTCCCGAACAGAAAATGATGGTTTTCAGGTCCCTCTAAGTCCACCATTCTGAGGTTCTCTGAGTCTGTGGCAGGATGAGAACAGCTTCCAATCCCACCCCTGACACAAGTTGAGTGAAGATGCTTGTCATCTGATCCCTCTGAAAACTTAGTTGCCTTATTTGGAAACTGGGGATAATAATATCTCTAGTACCTTTCTCAAGGAGTCGCTGGTAGGATAGTGGTTAGACTGTGAGTTCCTCGGGGACAAGAAATGTTGTTTGTTTGTTTTCATTCATCCTTTCTATTGCTAATGCTTAACTTAGGGTCTGGCCATTGCAGTCAATAATATTGATTGATTGACTGACTAATAGGCTCAAGTGAGATGGTGTAAGCAAAGTGCTTTGTAAACTTTGTTGTGGTTCACTCATTTCAGTCCAGAATACAATACAAACAGAAAGCCAGCCCCTTCCCTCAAGGCTTTTAAATTCTAATGGGGGAAAGACAACACTCCAAAGAGATTTGATAAAGAAGGTTGCATGAAGAAAGAATGTAGCCTTCTTCTGGGGGCATGAGGAAAAAAGAATTCTGCAGTGTAAGGAACAAAGTCCAGAGAGGAAGGAATGTATACAAAAATAAAAATAAAAAATGAACTAATAAAACAGATTATTAACTTGACTGGCACAGTCATTTTCTGTAAAATAGACTCCTGGATGAATTTGACTGAAAAAAGGAAGAGGCTGAAGAGGCAGATTGATGATGCAGTGGGATTGGAGGACAAAAGGGTTTGCAAAGCCAAGAGTGGGGCCCATGCATTGGATAAGGTTTATGCCAAGGCACCAAGGTGAGAAATGGAATTCTGCATATGAAGAAGAGAGGGAAGGCCAGTCAGATTAAAGAGCAGAATGAAAGAAGAAGAGTAATATCCAATGAAGTTGAAAAGTTATGAATGTGATAAGTCAGTGAAGACTTCTCAGGGACTTAAGTCTAAAGTAAAGCAGACGTAAGCCCTGAGTTTCAATTTATCAAAAATCATATGACACGGGGAAACTTGAAGCTGTGAAACCATCTGTCACCCCTCTCCCCAGTTTTGCTGACTCCCATTTCCGTATTTCTGAAAATAAAAACTGCTCACTCAGTCTCTTGACCAAAAGGATAAGGGGGGGTTTTGTGGTTTTCTGCTATATAACCTTACATCTGCTTCTGTAAAATGCTTCCCCTCCTCCAATCTGCTTGGAAGAGGTTGAAGTCCAGTACTTGCAAGAACCGAATAAAGAACTTTTTGTTTGTACTTTGAGATGCCTTTGAGTAGTCAGTTTGAGTAAGGGTCTCACCATCCCACACAGTTAGGTTGGGGCTGAGTTGTGTAGACATTTAACAGCTAAAACATGGAGTTTATATTTGATCCTGGAAGCAATAGATTGAGCAGGGGTGTCAGGTGGGCAGATCTACATTGGCACTTTGGCGCCAGTCAGAAGGATGGACATCAGTAGAGAAAAAGTTGGGGTAGGAAGACCAGTTAGTAGAAGAAGGGTCTGAACCACCGTGGTGGTTGTGTGAGTGGAGGGCAGGACAAGGATACAAGAGATGCTGTGGTTAATAATGGTAGCCCCTCTTGAACAGGGCAGGTGTGGAATCAAATAAGCTGACAGATGAGTAACACCTCACCCCCACACATACACACACAGGTTAGATGGCTTTCATTGTGCTCTATGCCCATGAGAAGGAGGCACACTTCCAAATTGCCAAAGAGAAGACTGAGCTACAATGCTGCCTACCTGTTGGAGTGTAGAAAGGACTTCTTCTCTTTGGAGAAGGATTTCACAAAAGTGTAGAGAAAGGCAAACCCATACCTTTGAATAGTAGCCAAGAGATTTCCCTGGAGCTACAGACATGTCACTAAAAAGCTGGATTTGTCCCTGGATTCTCTAACCAGATTCTTCTTGATGTTCATCTCTCTTTCCATGGCTGAGCTGATAACTTATTTTATTCCCAGTCAAAGAACTTCCTTACACAACTGTATTTCTTGATCCATTCTGATCTGTATAACTCCCAAAATTATGACTTATTATTTGCTTTGAAAAAGAGATTTCTTAGCTATTTTGATGCATAACCAGAGTTTGGTGGGAGGTAGCTAAGCTACTGATAGTAAACTAATTATGACCCTTTTCCTGGAAGCAATCAAGTAAAGTAACATTGATTCAGAGTCCCCAAGTTTTAACTTCAGACCCCTGAAATTTGAAATATGGAAGATCTATCTGTCTCTTTCTCTATCTATCCATTTATCTATTCCTCTCTATTCAGATAGATATATACACATATGGAGTAGAATTATAGAACTGAAATATATATATATGTGTGTGTATACATATACACACATATATAATTAGGAGTACACACATGCATATATACATATATGCATATGTATTATAGATGTGTGTATGTACACATATATTATGTACATGTGTATATACATATATGCATACATGCACATGTATGTGTGCATATATGTATACCCTAGTTCAATATCTCCCTCGGAGATGGTTGAGGGAAGGAGCAAACACCCAACTGTATCCCTTCTGCTTCTCACAAAGATAAACATCTCAGTTTCCCTTTGAGAGGGAAGGCTGGGTGGGTGAGAATCTATACACAAAATGAGCTATCTTTATATTAGACAACAAGCTATACAGATAGATGTCCCAAAAGTCTTATTGCAATCTAAGTCAACAGTTAACTTTGCTTGGTGGAGAAAGAAGTCTGGAGAGTTATCAGGCATCAGCTAAGATCATGGCAAAATCTGGTCATTTTAAGGATTTTGGTTGGTTTTAGAAGCAGATCCCACCATGGGACTCCACCTACCCAAGGACTTCCAATTGCCTCTAGGCTAAAAAAGGTAGACTTTGTTTAGCTTTAAGCTATATATCCTGCATAAGAAAATTACTTGGCAAGCCTTAAAGTTTCCATTTTAAGGAAGGGCCCAGGCCAGCCATGTTCAATCTTTCCTTGTTCTCTGGACCCTGTTCCTGACTTTCTGAATGTCTTTCTTCATTGTGTCATCCTGCAGGTACACACACACACACACACACACACACACACACACACACACACACACACACACACACACTTCAGTTTCTTGCTGTATGGTACCTTCTACTATTGAACCGTAAATTTCTTGACAGAAGGATCGTCTTTCTTTATGTATTTCTGTTCCCATGATTTAGCCCAATGCCTGGCATGTAGTAACAATAATAAATACTTGATTTATATAATGTCAACTACTATTATCTTTCCTTGATGTTCCTTGACCAGTCACTAAATAGTGACTCAGATGCCTCTTGGAAGCCCAGAGGATTGTAAAATTCTAGACTATGATTCAATATGTTAGTTTTAAGACACTCCATTTCTAAAATAGGACTGAAGAGGGATCTTCTGGCATTTGATTCCCCATCAAAGTAGCAAATTATGAGGGGGAAAAGTGAAATCATAGAGAAGTCAAATCATTGCTAGACTAGGCAGAATGACTTTGCTTGGTTATTCCCAAGTGAATAGCCACCTTCCCCTTTATTCTGAAACACATAACATTGGACTCCTCCTTCAGGGATTCCAAACACAGAAATAGCTGCCTAACTCTAGCCCCAAATCACAGCTGCCTGACAAGGCAACAATAGGAACTATGTCCAGAGAGCCCAGTGCTGCTGAGTCAGCGAGGAATAAATACTTTCTTGATAGCTCTTCAGCTTGAAGTAGCAGAATGGAGAGGGAGAAAACTTCAGAATGAGGAAACAAGAGGGAATTGATTTAATGTTATTATTTGTATACTTCTGCAAGAACTTAAGGGCCAAACTTCCCAGCTGAAGGTCTCCTAGTCCATACATCCTCCAACTTGACACTGAATGGCATTGCCAAGAACCAAGTGGCACCAGTTGCCATTGTCTGCAAAACCCTGATGAAAAGCTTGTTTCAAAGAGTGTTATTGTGTTCAGGGGGGTCATCATTTTATGAACAGTAGTTAGTAGTGGCAGGTGAGCTGTAATCTTTCTACCAGTCTTCATAAATCAAAGAGCAGGTAGGAAAGCCATATAACAATACATTTGGTGCCATCTTGTAGCTCATAAAATACAGTGCCCTTCATTGGAAAATGGTAGATGGAGAGTGCAAGATACCACTTAGATTTTCCTTTAACCTCAGAGTTTAACTGAAATTAAAGCTTTCTGAATCTTCCAACCCAATAAAGAATCCCCCCCTCCCCTCAGGTCTCTGCTCCATATCACCATCTGAATTTACATCCAAGCTACAGAATATCTATTGGCATGACTGGCCATTCTACAAGATGGAAAGTAGCTCTCACAAATAGCCTCTTACTCAAGAATGAAACCTACCATTATTAATAATGATAAAAAGAAAAGAAAAAAAGTAACAGGCTCATTTCCTACTGTGAGAGGCAGCATGTTTGTAATGGATACCACAAATGGTTGGTTCAAATCTCACCTTCATTACTTACTAGATATGTGACCACAGGTAAGTTATCCAGTTTTCTAGACTATCCATTTTTTCACCTCCAAAATATAAATTATCATAGTTGTAGTCACTATATCAAAAGGTTTTGTAAGCTTCAGATGAGATAATGAATATAACCTAAAAGAACTATGGAAATTCCAATTATGTGAATAATATTAATTATAATGATAGGAATGGCTATGGTCATGTTTCCCATGATCCTCATGGTAATGGTCAGAGTGATGATAATGTGGTCAAAGAAACCTATCAGGAAGAATGTTTCTGTGAATTTATTTGACATTATATATTTGAAATAAATTTGACCAATATGTCCAATTTCATGATCATGGAAGACTTACTCATTTCAAACTATCTATTGGCAAACATTTGACTTCAAAGATGACTAAGAATCAAACAAAGATATATATTGAATCTGCAAAACTGGTTGCAAATGCCAAACTACAAGGGATGTATTCATGGTCTCAATGACCAAAGCATCAATATTCTGATATTTCTACTAAATTTTAATGAAAGACAGGAAGCCATAAAAGAAAGAAACTTTCTGATTCCTCTGATCTAAAAATGACTGATATTTATCTAACTCTTTAAAGGTGACAAGGTGCTTTACATACATTATCTTAGCTGATCCTCTTAGCAATCATGGGGATAAAGTACTACGTTATATCCTCATTTTACAAATTTTGCAAGAGAGTAACATGATAATAGTTTTTGCTCAAATTCTGCTCAAAATCAGATACATGACATTGAGGTAAGATCAATTTTCATCTGCAGTTTAAATGGTAATTTTGCCCTTTGGAAGGTGGAGAAAGAGACAAGAGGAACCGTTATCTTTCAACAGTTCTAGTCCACAGAGGCCAACTGGTTCCTGAAGCACAAGTGATAGGAACCTTAGGGGAAAATGACTACTTTCTCATAAAGTTCACAACAGTAAAAGGGATGAAAGTTCTCCAGTGTCCAATAGACATCTTAGATTTAAGGAGAGATTTCAAAGGCTTCATAGAAAGAATAGGTAGAAGACACGGTCATGGTCTAGCATTTGTCAAGTCAAATTAACACAAGAGGAATGAAGAGCTCTCAAGAATGAAATTCTGAAGACAAAAAGTAGTTCTGACGAAGATAAAAAGAGGAGAGCTGCCTAAACAAATTGATGTGACTGCACAGGGAGCTCTTCAACCAGCTCTTATTTTAAGAAGGTACGCATAGAAGATGGAAACAAAGGCAAGCAACTAAAGATGAATACAAAATGGTAGCATGGTCCTATGAGAATTATACCAATATGGATGGCAAAAGTTTAGAGTTAGCTAAGGGTGGCAATGAGTGCTAAGAACAAGAAGAAAGTTGCTTGTTAGTTATGTTTGTTTTTAACTATGTTGGGGCCAAGTTGAAGATCAGAGTTGATAAACCAGCACTAGTAAGAGGAATGGCATGATTATTGTAGATGACCATAAGAAGGTCGAACCCCACTACTCCACTGTTACTGAGATTATATTTTGTCTTTCCAGAGAAATTATTTTTGCATTAGTAAAGCACACCCTCCCCACCTCACATATATATAGGTAGATATAGAGGCATAGATATAGATAGCTCTATCTAGGATCTATAGCTATAGCCATACGATGTATATCACATATAAATATATACACATACACACACATACATGTCAGAAAAAAGAAAAGTCAAGTGAAGATATGATTAGACAGAAGCCATGATTTGATCATGTGACCACAATGCAGCGATTTTACTATTTTCTAAATAACCAACGCTCTATTTCAAGAAGAATAACCAAAAGGTTGAGTGAGTTATGTATTGGAAATGCTACGCATGTAGTAATATGTATGTATAAAATATGTGTGTATGTGTATATAGATATACACACAATAAAATGTGTGTGTATATATGTATATACACAAAATATGTATATATGTATGAAATATGTATGATCCTAGCCCTAATTATATGTGATCCTATTGTATATAAATGCATATATAACATATAATCCTATAATAATAAGATATAACTTTATATATGTATATTATGTATACATATCTATTTTTGCCTACATACACAGGTACATACAATATATGTGTGTGTGTGTGTGTGTGTGTGTGTGTGTGTGTGTGTGTGTAAAATTAAAATGGGATAATCAGACTCTTTCTTGCTTTTGACCTCATGAGCACAGATTTGGTATTTGCCACCCTGTTACATAGTTTTTGGTAGCTGACTATAGGCTGGTCATGTAGCCTCTCAGGCCTCAGTTTCTTTATCAGTAAATGAGGTCCAACTAAGTAAACTAATATCTCTTTCGTCTCTAATATATTGTGATTGGCAGGCCCTGAGAGAGGAGATATGTAAATATCACCTTATGCATTTTCATGTCTTCTCAGCCTGCAACTCAACTAATTATTTATGGCCCAGTCCTTCAAAATACACCAGGGAGTAGAGAGCAGCCTCACACATCTATTTCATAATATAAGGCCTCTCATTAAGAAAGAACGATGGTTGGCCAATTGGATATCTTATAACAACACGCCAGGAAAATCACAGTGCAAATACACATATTTGGCTGTCAGGATGCAATTCCCTTAGTCCTCCCATTTACTAAAGTGCTGCTCATTTAGAAGTCATTAAGTTGACATTATATGCCAGTGGATAATTAGTGCATGTGGTAAATACCTCAGGTTCCTCATCCTCCACTGGCAGCAGGATGATGTCGAAGACAAATCATGGAATTACAGAGCTGGAAAAGACCACAGAGGCCATCCAATCCAACTACATAGCCCTGTTGGTGAGAAACGGAAAACCCAGTGTAACAAGAGTGGTCCAGGCTTAGCTTGTGGGTTAGCATCACATGGGATACTTTCTGGGGCTACAGGAATGTTGAAGAGGGGGAATGAGATAAATAGGGAAACTTTCATAGTGGATAAAAGAATGTTATGGTTGAGTAGAACTTCAGAACACAATCTATATCTTATCCAACCCCTTCATTTTATGGAGGAGGAAACTGAGGCCAACGGTAGTAAATTAAGAGGAAATAAGGGCCAACTAAAATCAGAGGAATCAGAATTATTCTGCTTGATCCTAGAAAGCACAAATAGGAACAATGTGTAGAAGCTAAATGAAGGCAGATTTAGGCTCCAGGAAAACCATCTAACAGTTAGAGGTATCTCAAAATAGAATAGACTGCCTCTGGAAAGACTGAACTGCTCTGTAGTAGAAATCTTCAAGTGAAGATGATGATAATGATGATGAAGAAGATAATGACAATAGCTAGCGTTGACACAGTGCTTCAAATTTTCAAAATACTTTGCAAATATTATCTCATTTGATTTGCACAGCAGTCTTTGGAGGTAAATGCAATTCTTTTCCTAATTTTACAAGTGACAAAAATGGGGTGGAGGGAGATGAAATGACTTACCCAAGATCTCAGCTAGTAACTATCTGAAGCTAAATTTGAACTCGTCTTTCTTGCTCCAGGTCCAACACTCTGTCCACTGAACCACTTAGCTCCTCTAAAGACTGAATTGTCACATCCTGTCAATGTGACGAAAGAGATTCTTGATGAAGAGGAGTGAGAGAGTAGATTGCCTCTGCGACCTCTTCCACTTCTGAGATTCTGTGGAAAGACTTGCCCAAGGTGGTACAGCTAATAAGTAGTAAAGCTAGGACTCAAAAAAGTCCAAATGCAATGTCGTTCCCATGGTGGCATGCTCATAATTTCTACATGAGGCAGGGTATTGTGGTGAATGGAACATATGCAAACTATTTACAACTGTTTGAAAAGTGTTTCAAATTACTTGTGACAAAAAATGAAAATTAAAACACCTCTGAAGTATTGCCTCACACCCATAAATTAGCAGACTGTAAAGTGCTTATCATCGCACCAGCATGTAGTAAACACTTAATGAATGCTTCTTGACTTACCTTGACTTACCTTCATGCCAAGTGAAGGCATGTGGGAAATCAGAAACTAATGCACCATCGGTGAAATTGTAAATTGGTCCAACTATTCTGGAAAATATTTGGGTAATATGGGAGAAAGCTGCTAAACACTTTCTAACATCTGGTCCAGTGATCCCAGTACTTTATCCATTTATATATTTTGTCTGTATTTATATTCCTAGGATATTAATTACAGAAAGAAAGGTACATTCACAAGTTCACTAGCTTTAGTAGCAAAACAAAGACAAACAAAAATCAGAAATGCTATGTGCCAATTGAATGAGGTGTGGTTGAACAAATTGTTAAGCTGATTGAAGTAGCCTACTTAACTGCAACATGATGTGTGAAGAATTTAGAAAATAAGGTATGAATGTATAAAGTATTGCAAAGTTACAAAAGCAGAGCCCAAAGGATGACATACATGTTTCCCTCAATAATGTAAAACAAGACAGCGGCAAGAAAAAATAGAATTTGAACCCAAGTAGATCACCAGTGTTGGTTCCAAATAACTGATTTCCTTCCTTTCAGCTACTGGTATTTAGTATTAAGCACTTTAAAAAATACTTGTTAACTGAGTGATTGATTGAGTCTGTGCCAAGAAACAGCTCTATGTAATCCTAAACAATCACTGATCTTGTGGCCAGATAACCTAGACAAAAAGATGCAGCACCTTCTATGATTGTCTAATGACCAAGTTGTTGGTTCACAGTCTTTTCATTTAGTAGACTAAGAATCAAGGTCATCACTGTGATATCCTTGGCTGCGGAAGGAGGGATGTTGGAAGGTAGGTTACTTTGGGTCACAAATATTGGGAGTAATTGCAATTTATTAATTTTTCTGGTCCTTATTTTATTTCCTGTTGAATTTCCTTAAATTTTTATTTTAAGTAAGCTTTCTTTCTCTCCCACTGCCAGGACCCCACTCTATAGATCTTGAAGTATCAGATTCATACTGACTACTTTGGAGTGCTAGATTCAAAATGGGAAAGAAGAGGACAAAACAGAAATGTTAATAGACGGAAAACACCCCCTTACCTACGTCTCTTAGTCTCTCGTTTCCTTTATAGCTTAGCCCAATACCACCTCCTGCATGAAGCCTTTCCTGCTCCCCTAAGCTGCTAGTGACTCCTCTATCAAAAGGAAAAGTTACCCTGTGTTTATATATATATGTAATATTCTTTGCATCCCAAGCACCTAAAACAGTGCCTGGCACAAATTTTATATTTAATAAATGTTTATTTGTGGACTGATTGACTAAGAACTTCAAAGTCCTTAAGGGGTATTGCATGCCCAAGCAAAGTGTCTCAATCAAAAAGACAGAAAAGTCATCCTGTAAGGGGTCATCTTCGAAGGAAGCATGAGACAAAGGAAGTAGTTTCCTTCCTTCACCTTCTGGGAACTTCTGTTTTCCTCCAACTGAAACCTGAGGAAAATCCTGAAGCCAGACTCATAGCTCACTAAGGCCCTCACCAACTTGGAGTCTTCTTTTGCCCTTTTTCTTTTAAAAAATGATCCTAGTTACCTTTTGTGTCATTTTAATGATACAAAATTAAGAATTTTTATATTATTACATGAAACAAAATTAATGATAGTTATTCCAACTTTCACCTCACAAGCACTGAATCAGTCCTTGTAATTAAGAGAAAGAGTAAAGAAAAACAAATGACAGTAAATACATCTAAATAATATATAAAGGTAGCATTCTGGCCCCATCTTCCTCAACGTCTCTCTCAAGAGGAGAGAGTAGTTCATTCTTTGTCCTCTACAACCAAGATGGGCTACAGTTAGGGGCAGGATCCCTATAACTGCTCACATTTGGCCTTCTTCTTACTGCTTTTTGTTTATGTTATTATATTTATTGTAAAGTCTTCCCTTTCTATTTACTGAAAATCTGCATCTGCTCATACTTTGTTTGTCTGAATTCCTGCAATCTATCCTGTCAAACCACACTGTAAGATTCCACTGAATCCACATGCTATAATTTGTTTTGACCTTTCCCAATCTCTGGGAATACAGTATTTCCAATTACTTCCTATATGAAAATACATCTATAACTATGCAGCTATATATGGGGCCTTTCGATGTGTCTCTGACTTCCTTTGCCTTACCCAATAATGGTTTCAATAGGTCAATAGGCTTGAAAAGTTTAGTGTCCTTTAGCACAGAATTCCAAACTGATATTCATAATGATTAGGCTAGTTCCCAATTCCAGTAATCATTCAAAAGATCAAAAACCTATATTAAGCACCAATGGTGTAAGGATACTCCTTACTTTCCACCATTCCTCCAATATTGATTTTTGCCATCTTTGTTTATCTTTGCCAGTTTGCTCTGCGTGAGGAGAAATCTCAGAATTCTTTCAATTTATATTTTCTCCACTAACTATTTGGAACACATTTCATATGTTTATTGATAAGCTGAAATTCTGTTTGGTCTTTGGAGTGTCTTTCCCTTGAAAATAAGGGTTCTTTGCAAACCAGTAGCTGTGCCCACAATCATCTGTGAAAAAGAAAACTACATTTCTAAGAAAAAATTCAATTTGGGAAAAGTGTTTACTATTGCAATTTAATAGCCCTAGATTGTGAAATGGGAATTGGACTCTAGTCATTCAGTCAACAAACATTTAAGCGTTCCCCACATGCAAGGGAAAGTGCTAAGCTATGAGAAATAGAAAGAAAGGCAAAAACTTAGTCCCTGCCCTCAAGAAACTCATATTCTAATGGAGAATCAGAGCAAGTTTCTCTTTTATGCAGCCTGCCTTCATTTTAGTTCTTTTGAATTGTTATTCTGGGCTAGGACTGCACTGGCAAGACCGTCAAGTAGTGAAGACTCCAGTCTGATGAACTTGTAAATACTATATCTATTAAAGTAGGCTGAGAAAACCAAAATGCTGAGAACAGGTGGCAAAAATCTTGCTAAATACAAGTGCTTTTCACTCACAGAATATGGTCAAGTGAAATGAAGACAACTTGAAAGTCACATACACCTAGACAGATTCTTTTGTTAATGATGGAAGCCAAAGCCTTCACAAGATGACTAAAATATCAGAAACCTAAAGAATTCCTGTGCTCATAGTTGCCAAAACAAAAACAAAAAAAGGAACCAGAAACATACTCTAAGGAGAAACTAAAGAGATGTAAGCACTGACTGCAATGAGTTACTCGCATCCCTGACATCTGCAACCTACCTGTGCCATCGTAAGAAATGGACTTTGAAAAACTGTTTGATTTGTAATTAAGAGGAGGGAAATATTGAAGCATCAGAAAAAGAAAAGATGAAGAACAATGCTTTTTACAGCAGTGTTGAGTAGTTGTATTTTGTGACCAAAATCTGACAAGGAAAAAGAGAATTAAACCTTAATTTGTCAACATGACTTCCTTGATGTTATTAAATTTTCATTTTGTTGAATAATCACATGTTCAATTTTGCCTCTTGAAAGCTGTACAAATAAATGTAGCTAGGTCCCAATTAGTACAAATAGGAACACTTAGGAGTGGTAATGTTACTTGAATTCATACAGCATATTTCCACTAGGTTGGAACAAATGACCATATTTTACGTAGCTCTAACTTTGAATACTATGAATTTGAATACATTACATGGCTTCAGGGGATTCATTATTTATACTAATCCAGACCAGTCTGTACTACTGAAGATTTTTCCTATTTTATGTCTTCCCCTTTCCTCCTTCCCAAGAGAAAAATAATCTCTGGCATTTTTTTAATAACCAAGCAACAACAGAAATTGACCAGGAGAGAGGGCAGAAATTTTATTTCAACTTAATAGTAAAGTAAAATTATAAAGAATATAAAAAAGAAAAAGAAAACTGTCTCTATCCTGTAACCACTTCTCTATGGTCTTGCATATTTCTGAGATTTCTTTTCTTATTTCTTCAATATCGAATTTTTTTCAGTGATTAGTGAGGTTAATATTTTCCCTATTTGAGAGTGTCTCTTCTGATTACATCTGCACTGATTTTGTTTTTTTAAGCTTTTTAATTTTATCTAATCAGAATTATATATTTTGTCTTTTCTTATTACTTCTATTCCTTGTTTGGTTTAGAATTCTCTCCCTAATCATAGTTGCAAGAGATATGACTTGTCCTCCCTAATTTTTAAATTATATTACTAACCATGCTTTGACATGAAACATTATAAAAATAATTTATGAAATAGAACTGGAGTAAAATATTTCATAAAAATACATAGACGTAAAGTAAAATATTTGGTTGATGCAGGGTTAACTGATGGGCCCTTCATGCATTCCAATGGTATTCTTACAGTGTTAAGAGAGAAGAAGGGATACCCCCAGTATAATTGTCCTTTGTTGTAAATTTATGGGAGAATATAGACAAAGATTACAAAAACGAGCAGGGAGGTATGGATTATGACGTGCGTTATTTGAAGTAGCATCAACGTTGATGGAATCCCAGATCTATTTGCATATGTGAGTAATTGAGTGATATTTCATATTTAGATTGAACATCTATTTGACCTGATTGAGAAATATGGTGTAAGATGCTGGTCTAAACCAAGGTCTAGCAAAGGTTTTTCTACTTTTTCAATCAGTTTTGGTCACCTACAGAGCCTTAGCTCTTGTAATTTATGTTCCTAGGTTTATCGATCGTCTGATTGTGTGACTGATTCCTTTGGATTCTTTGGACTGAGAAAAACAAAGCGATACGACATAGAAGATATTGAAACCCAAGGGAAGTAGAGAGATTAACAAGCAGAACCAGCTAAACTTGGTTAGTTCCAGACATTTTTCAGGCCTAGTTTGAATGAATTCTTTCCTAAGAAATAAAACAAAAACAAAACTAGAGGGGAAAATTATTGAGCCAACGTCAACAATTTTTGAATGATTATAAAAAGTGGGCGAGGTTCTACAGGACTGCAAAAGGGTAAATACTGTTTATATTGATAAAAAAAAAATAAGACAATGTAGTTGGCAAGGCATAGGCTAGTAATCTTGCCTTTGATTCCAGGCCAAATTCTCATGGACATTATTAAGAGGATAGAAAAGAAAGCAGTGAACACACACACACACACACACGCACACACACACACACAAACACAACTTTTTTTCCAAGAATGGATCAAATCTGATTAACCACCTAAAATGGCAGCTTACCTAGACTAGTAGAAATGGAATATGTTGTAGACAGAGTTTATCTAAATTTTAGGAAATCATCAGCAAAGTGCCAAGCCTAGAGGCCTGTATTGGGCTACCCGAGTCTTTCTTACCTGTCCAGGTCTTCGGCTGCCACGCCGGATGCACGTATGAGAGAAAGGACGTTCCAGAGTCAAACAGGGGTTGAGCTTTATTACAGGGTTTCGGTTACAAGTGCAGGGGGTTTTCTTTAGGAGGAAATTTCCTAAGAAGGCTAAGCTTAAGGGATTGGAAGTAGAAGTACAAGCGGGGAGAGAGGGGGAGGGGAGAGAGGAAAGAAAAGAAGCGGAGCCCTACTTTCCTCTTTGGCTCCACACGTGCTAAGAGAGCTTTTAGGCTTCCTCAATCCTACTTAATCTTCAGCCACACAGTTTGCATCTCAATACCGTGCTGTTAGGTAACTAGGTGTGCTCCAATCCGGGATAACCTCGAGGGCAGGGAGACTCCACCCATCAGGTATCTCCGGGGGAGAGGCGGAAATACCTGAGCTAGCCGAGCTAGCTCGGTCTGACCTTCTCGAACCCCCGCTGTTCATGGAGGGCCTCGTAAGACTCTAAGATTTAGAAGTCCCACTTTTACCTGCCCGAGACTGTCCACACGGAATTGAGCTTCCAGTCCCAACAGCAAAGTCTCTTGCATTATTCTTATGGACAAGACAGAACAGAATGGAGAAGAACTAGAAGATGACATAGTTGGGTGAATCCGGAACTGGATTAAAGACTCAAGAAGTAGGAATGAATGTGTCAACTCTAGGAGATTTCCAGTATAGGTGATCCAACTACCTTTTTTTCTGTACTGTGCTACTTAATCTTTTAATAAACAACACAAAAGAGGGAAATGACATTCTCATATTTTCAGATGACACAAAGATGGGAATGATGTCTCAGAGGCCATATATCATAGGAAGGATCCAAGAAGATCTCAACATGCTAGAATGATGGTCTGAATCAAATCAGGTTCAATTTATTAGTGATATACATAAAGTTAATAGTTCAGTGGTAAAGATGCCACCTACTTTGGAATATTACTCACAAGTATGTGCTCATTCCTTTTGAATTTCTCTTCAAAAATATACTCAGTAGGAATATTGATTATTCTCATAAAATTATACAGATGGGAAAGTAATCATATGGGTCACTGCTTATCGATTTTGTTTTGGTTGCTTTTGTTTGTTTATTGTTTTATCAAATCAAATAAGATAATATTTCTAAAGTGCTTAGCACAGTGCCTGGAAGGGACGTTAGAATACAGAATGTCAGAGGTGGAAGGGACCTCAGAACGGAGAATGTCAGGACTGGGAGAAATCTGAGAATATAGAATATTAAAACATAGAACCTCACTGCTGCAAAGGCCTATAAAACTTACAACGTTAGAATGGGAAGTACCTTAGAGATCATGATTTTCACAGCCAGTTAGTAACAAGGAAGTGGAAGACAACAAGCACTTAATAACATGTACCATATGTCAGATTCTGTGCTAAGAGAAAAGTGTACCAATGCCAACAAAAGAGAGAGGGTCCTTGACTTCCATGAGTCTACATCCTCATGGAGAAAGACAATACTCAAAAGGGAACTGAAAAGGGGGTGGGGGAGATACCAAGAGCATGGTGTCAAAGTTCAGGAATAATCCAGAAGAGAAATGGAACTGATCATCTGGATCTCTCCTCAAAAAGGCAGCCCTGGGAAGAAATCTCCAAAGGGCAAAAGGGGCTAGCAGAGCACAGATCTGTTCCAGGGGACAGAGGCTTTGGAAGGCTGCAGGCATATTGAAAATTAGAAACAGAGCCAGGAAGGGAGATGCAGATGGTGACTAGAACCAAAGTTCTCTGATTCCAAGTTCAGTTCTTAGACATGCCTTTGGGAGAGTCGGCCAACATGCTTTTATTTCCCACTTTTATTTTTGCTTATGAAATCTGCTGGTTTCAATTTGAAGTTTTTAATTAAAAACATTTTTGAAAGAGAAGGAAACACATAAAAGGTCATCTTTACCCTCAAGCAACTCATAGATGTTTGAGAAACAATATTCCCATTTTTCAGATGAGGACGGGAAGGAGAGAAAGACCCACATGATTCCTTCAGGGTTACCTAATCCTTTCAGCTGGAAAAGAAACAAAGAATCCTGATTTGGTAGACAATTCCTTTTGTAAACCATATTGCATCTTAAAAAACCTTTGGGAAGTCTTAGATTTATTCAAGGGCATCTAGATGATGCAGTGGATAAAGTGATGGATCTGGAATCAAAAGACTCCTCTTCAAATCTGGCCTTACTAGCTGTGTGACAATAGGAAAGTCACTTAACTCTGTTTGCCTCAGTTTCTTCATCTGCCAAATGAGCTGGAGAAGGAAATGGCAAACCCTTCTAGCATCTTTGCCAAGAAAGCCCCAGATGGGGTCAAGAAGAGTCAAACTCAACTAAAACAACTGAAGAAATTTATTCAATGCTCAGTTCCGTGGTCACTTCCTACAATAGGCCCTTCTTGAGGCCTTGCATTCCTAGTATGTTCCTTTCAAAAGTATCTTGAATTCATTTTTTATCTATACTTATTTGTGATTTTGTTGTTTCTCATGATGAGCAAGGACTCCCATTACTCTGTATCCTCAGCATCTAATGTAGGATCTGACTTATAGTAGGCTCTTGGTTGGTTGGTTGTTGTCCTTCTTCAAAGAGGACCAAAATGACGTCACCATGATAAAGTGAAGTTTCAGTGTGTCCAGCTGTGGCTGATAAGACCAATATGAGCTTGGAATACTCTACCACAGGTGGGGCACAGATAGTCCATGTGAATATTTAGGGTGGATATTCCAAATTTGTGCATCTTATATTTCCTTTGAGCTGTCTCAATTCTGCTTTGCTCATAAAGTACAGCATTCCTTCTGTTATGGGCATGCCATGCTGAGCAGTCCTGTGCCAGTGTCTCCCGTGTTGCACAGTCAAATCCAAAGTTCTTGAAAGAAACTTTGAAAGTGTCCTTGTATTGCTTCTTCTGGTCACCATGTGCTTGTTGATTAATAGATCAGATAGGCAGAACATCAAGTTTGGAGACAGGAAGACCTAGCTTTGAGGCTCCTTCCGGTATGAGCTTGGTGACCCTGACCAGGTCATTTAACTTCTAAGCATATTAAGCAACTCTCTGGGACTTGTACTAAGAGGATAACTGGATTGCAATCTGGGTTGGTTAAGGGATCCTAGGGTTGTTTAGCTCTAGAGCTAGAAAAGATCTCAGAAGTGATTTCATCCACGCTCCTCCTTTTGCAGAGGAGGAATCTCAAATCCAGACAGTTGGAGTGACTTGCTCAGTCAATATAGTTCATAGACTGTTTGAGACAGGATTCTAACTCCATCCCATCCAGCACAGTGCTTCTCCCACTGCTGCTTCTGTTATGGAGGAGGTCCAGGCCAGCCATGTCTTCCATACTGGCCAGGCTGCCTCTCTTCCCTCATTATCCTTTTCCACTTTCTTTTATATGTCTTTTCCTGTTAGAAGGTAAGCATCTTGAGGGCAGGGACCATCCTTCCTTCTGCTTCTATTTGAATTCCCTCTGCTTCCCAGAGTGCCTAATATATAAAAAGTGCTTAATAAATGGTTTCTGACTTGACTTGTTTTTCCATACTGGGAATTCCCCACATTAGCAAACTCATAGTCCATTCCCATACTCATACCACTCACCCAGACTTTCCATGGACATGATATTACTAAAGTAAGCTCCCTCACCTCATCTCCTTTATACCATTCATAGTCCTAACACTAAAATATAATATAAATAACAGGGAAGTACAATTTCAAAAGGGAGGCAAACTCCAAGTGTGTACACCTTTGCTTTTACCAGTGATGTTAGAATTATGTATCTATGAATCATCAGAGATGATCATCTAAACTTCACTTCACAGACAGAGAAACTGAGACCTTGAGAACATAACTTACTTTTCAAAAACCACACAGCTCACCAATGAAAAATCTTACGTTAGGGAATAGTTTGCCTTTCAGGTTGGGGACATCACACTCTTGGACATCACATAAAATGCTTGACTATGAAGGGAATTTAAGAGATCCCTCCGGGTCAAACCCAAGTTATGTTCTCTATGACATACTGACAGGTGGTCAACCACCACCTCCTCTCAGACTCTGACCTGACATGGCTGAGATGTCTCCCCCATTAGAATGGGATATGAGTTGCTTGAAATTAGGGACTGTCTCTACCTTTCTATTTGTATCCCTAGCAGTTAGCACAGTGTTTTGCCTATAGTAAGTACATAATAAATGCTTTCATTCATTCATTCATGCATGCATGCATGCATTCATTCAGTAAGCACTTGAATATTTCCAAGAATGGTAAGTTCAGTATCTCTGAAGATAGACATGTATATCACTGGACAGTGATAACCATTAGGAAATCATCCTGCATATTGCTGAAAAGAGACCCTAAAAGGGTCATCTATCCCATTGTCTAATTTTACAGCTGAAAAAAATGAGGCCCAGAGTATGTGACAAAGCTGGGGCTAGAATTCAATGTAAGTCCAATGATCTTCTGATTGTACCATCCTGCCTCCTTATATCTAGCTGAAAACAGCCTCTTTATAACTCAATAACATAATACATAGGATGGTGTATGAGGTGTCTTCCACCTATCTGCAGATTCTATAGTTGGGCTTTCTCTTCTTAACATTAATTGGATCACTGACATGCTACTCTTGTACTGTGGACAGATGATGGTCCGGTTACACTGCACAGAAGGCAAGCCTTGGTAGCACAGCTGATAAGTGATAAGTGAGTTGCCCAAAGACAGATCCAAATTCCAGGGCTTTTCCTACCATACTGTGATGTTTCCTGCAGTAGCATATACCCATAAATAAGGCCTGTCCTTCCCTCATCTAGCTTAAAAAGATTTTTTACTAAAACCCACTGTGGGCTCTCTTCCTTGGGAACGTAGCAGTGGGTAACTGGAGACTGATTCTGTGATATCCATCAAAGGTCCCTAAGACTAAATTCATCATGTCACCATCTTCTTATTGCTAGTGGACGACTCCATCTTTGGTGTCTTTCTCTGGGAATGGGAAGCCTTCGCCTCCCCTCCGTAAACACATGATGAAAAAGACCATATGCTGTTATATATCAACATAAATTTCCCAAACAAATGTTCCTATCTTTGCAGACATGAGGCTTCTGTTTCCCCATTGCCAGTAGTTAGATAATATTTTGTGCAGGCATACGGTAGGAAGACCTAGTTACCTTCCGTCTCTTCTACATTGGGCTCGCAGCCAACTTGTTTTCCTGCTCTCCCAAACCAACAGGTGCCTGAGCACATGCCATTTGGACAAGGAGGCACACACCTTCAAGGCTGCTGACTTGGAGACTCCAAAGGAACTTCTCCTCACCACAGACGTAACAGCTTCTCATAAATATTCCAGCCCTTTACTGCTACACCCAGCTAGGCCAGGGATGGAAGAAGCTTGGAAATGGCAAACTTGGGAGAAGGCAAGTCCTTCTTTAGAACAGAGGCTCCTGCCAGGCCTTACCACAGCTCTGACCGTTTCTTGTCCTTGACCCAATTTCGTCACTCAATCGCCAAATATGACCAAGTGGCTACTGTTCACAAGCCACTGTACTAAGTGTTGGGAGTAGGAACAGGATCACAGAGTCAGAGCTAGAAAAGATCATAGTGACCTCTTTTGTTTTCATTTTTCATTAATGTTTCTTTCCCAATGAGTCCAACTCCCTCATTTTACAGGAGAGAAAACAGCCTCAGAGGAGCTAAGTTACTTGTCCAAGGTCACACAGGGATTAAGTAGCAACTGAACTTGAATTTCATTTAGGAAGTGTTTATTAAATGTTAGGTGCAGAGAATACAAGAATAAAAATAAAACTGGCCCCACCCTCAAGAAACTTGCATCCTATTGGGATGAGATAACATGTGAATAGATATGTGAGAAGCTAGGTGGCAGCAGCAGTGGATAGAGTTCCAGGCCTAGCATCAGGGGAACCTGAGTTCAAATCTGATCTCAGACATTTACTAGCTACATGACCCTGCACAAGTCACTCAGCCTCATTTCCTTCAGTTTCCTCACCCATGAAAAGAGCTGGAGAAGAAAATGGCAAACCACTCTGGTATCTTTACCAAGAAAACCCTAAAGGAGGTCACATAGAGTCAGACACAACTGGCACAACAAAGCGACAAGATAAGTGAAAGCACAATCTATGCCAAATAAATTTCTGTGGGGCATAGGGTATATACCAAGGGTATGTAAAGTTGTAGAACATGGCACTTGACTTGAGTACTGAAGGAAACCAGGATTTCAAGAGATGGAAGTGAAGAGGGTGTGCATTTCCCACATGGAGGACATGCAGGTAGGAAATGGAGTGCCATTGATGGGGAGCAACAGAGCAGAGTCAAGTTATCAATCAATCTGTCAACGAATTCAGGTTCTCTCAACTCCACACCTACTATATCATACTATTGAATGTCCATGGTGCTCAATGATTTACTGGGTCCTTTCCCATGACCACCCTGTGAGGCAAGTTGTACATGTACTATAATCCCAACACTTCAGAGGAGGAAAATTGAGTCTCAGAGAGGTGAAGAGATTTACCCATGATCATGCAATGATTAAGTATCTGAGGCAGTATTTGAGGGAAAGGGGAGAGAGAGAGAGAGAGAGAGGCAGAGGGAGAAACAGAGTCAGAGAAAGACTATAAAAGTGATATTTATGTTAAATATTTTAATATCATTATTGAAACATGTATTGAGCATTTCCCACATATGGGGCATTAGATTAGGCACAGGGGGTATAGAGATGGTATATACTTTATCTCTGCCATTCAGGGGTTTACAATAACAGGAGGGAGACAGAATGCATACAAAAATATAAAAAGACAAAAGTACTGATAACCTAAAGTTCTATTCAGCTATTAATAATTCTTCCTTGGTGATGTAACAGTCCATCCTCAGAGGTGCCTCTGTTCTTTAACATTCTGTGACATACATCTTCAGAATCCCAGAGTTTCAGAGCTGGAAGGGACCTGAGAAGTCACTAAGTCCAACCTAGACCTGACCAAGAAAACCCTCCCCCTCCATATAATACCTGACAAGTGGTCATCTAGGCAACTATTCTTTTTTAAGACCTTTAGGTGGCAGAGTGGGTAAAGTTCTAGACTTGAAGATGGAGAACTGTGAGCTCAGTTTACATCTCAAGTGTTTAGCTGTGTGATGCCAATCCCTTAACATCCATGTGCCTCAGGTTCTCTATCTGTGAAATGGAGAAAGGAGTAGACTCACTGGCACCCAAGGCCCTTTCCAGCTCTAAGTCTTTGAGGAGTCAACATAGCACATTTTATGGCCCTTCTAGTTCAAACATTCTGTGTTCTAGGACCCTGCCCAACTCCCAATTCCATGTTGTTAGCTGCTAAGCATCCACTGAGTGGGCAATTCCATGCACTTAAGAAGAGGGAATGTTCAGCCTGGAATCCTATGAAACTAAGGGTAGAGTATATTGGAGAGGCCTCAAGGTCACATTTTGCTTTACCAAAAATTTAAAAATATATGTAGTTCAGTAACAATAAACACAATGGGATTTGATGTTCTAGACCCTTTCAGCCAAACATGGAACTGGAAAGATGGGGTCTTCTGCAGAATATAATTTACACAATAAATTGCCTACTCTCTTCTAATACCTTCATCAATTAGGGATTCCCTACATGCAAATTATTCTAAGTAAAATTTTATGAGAAAACAAAAGGAATCCTATAAAGATGGGTAGTTCCTGGTATTTTTTTATCACCTGACAACTTTTTTTTTAAATTTGTAATATTTATTACGGCTCCAATTCTGCCTCAGACATTCACTAGCTGGGTGACCCTGAATAAGTCACTTCGTCTCTCTCTGCCTTACTTTCCTCATCTGTAAAATAAAGATAATAATAGCACCTACTTTCCAGGGTTATTATGTAGATCAAATAAAATAGCATATGCAAATATTCTGGGAATGTTTAAGTGGTGTGTGTGCGTGTGTGTGTGTGTGTGTGTGTGTGTGTGTGTATTTGCTTTGGGCTTGTTTGACTTCTCATTAGAGGCAGGAGAGCTGTGAGCTCAGCTCCTGTCTCAGACATTTACTATCTGTGTGATCCTAATTTTACACACACACACACACACACACACAGAAAGAGAGACTCTCTCTCTCTCTCTCTCTCTCCATATATATGTATGTATGTATACATACATATACATATATATATTCTTTTCTCTCCCCTCTGCTTGCTCCTCACCTTCTTCCCCTCCCTCTTCTTCCTCTTTTTCTCCTTCCTCTCCTTCATGTTCTCTTCCTTTTCTGCCTCCTCTTGTTCTTCCTCTTTTGTCTCTTCTCCCTCGTCTTTCTCTTCTGCAGATGTGTTGGTGTTGATTGAACTGTACTTGGTGAAGGTGAAATGAGAACTAGCTAATTAGCGATCTTTCCAAAAAACAACTCTTCGTGTCCCAGTGAAACTTGAATATTAGCTTCCCAACTGCTTGTCTTGGTAGTGATAAGTTTCTGTACTCTGTTCTAATCATTCACAGTTCTTTTCTCTTGTCCTTCCCATTTCTATGTGGAAATAGGCTACTTATTTCATGCCTGATTCATATTTGGACATTGGGTGTCATTTTAATTTTATTTTCACTCTACTTGGGAAGACCTCTTAGCCTCTTATGAACAACTCCAGCTTATGAACACTTAAAAATAATAGTAACAACCCTTACTATGTACCAGGAACTTGCCGAATGCTTTCCAAACATTATCTCACTTGATACTCTCAACAATCCTGAAAGGCAGATGCTCTTGTTATCCCTATTTTACAGATGAAGAACCTGAGGTAGCCTGAGACAGAAAGATTTGCCCAAGATCACACAGCTAGGAGGTACAGGAGTCTGGATTTAAACTCAGACCTTCCAACTCTAGGCCCTGTGCTCTGTGCACTAAGCCATGTAACTACATATAAGTCCCATAAGTAATTGTCTATGCCCATACTAGCATCACTCTAACCAGCAACATCTTTGGCGTAGCTGGAGCGAAAATAAAGAGCTATGCAATATAAAATTGGGAAGCCTATTTCCACTCCTGAGAAGCCAGGCAAGGCCAGAGCAATTAACTCAGTGCCAATCTCCATGGTCAGTGAAGGACAGAGATTGGCACAGATGGCCAGCCCATGGGAATGGAACCACTTTGGATCTATTATGGTCTCAGCTGAGCAGTGCCTGGCTAATCCATGTGTGATATTTGAATGCCCAACCTGAACACTGAAGGATGAGATGCCCAAGTGGCCTGTGAAGTAATGTTTCTTACAGCTTTGGGATTCATGGTAAAAACCAGTCCCAATAACTCCGTGATCTGGTCCCCAAAGAGAACTTCTCAGCCAACTTATTCTGTCAAAGAGAGGACGTCAAGATGGATAGGGTTCATTTCCCTGAGTATTTTGTCCACTGATTAGTCACCAGACAAGGAGCTCCCACTTGATTATTAGCGGTTCAATTAGTATTTAGCCAAATGAATGAGCAGTCTAAGAACTTAGGGACTAGTAACAGCCCATTCTTCTGCTTCCTAGCATTCTGCCAGCATCACTGCAAGAGCAGAAGGGTCTACCTGGGATTGGAGATGAATTCATGAATTTTCCTAGTTCCATGGATGGTTTTGGCAAATGAATTCTTGCCCAGTACCCACTGTACTGGTCATTCTATCCCATCCCATTCCATTTCATTCCACAAGCATGGAGTCAGGAAGATCTGAATTCAAATTTGCCCTCAGATGCTTAGTAGCTGTGTGACCCTGGGTAAAGCACTTAACCTCTGTTTGCCCCAGTTTTTTTTTTATCTGTAACAAGGGGATAGTAATAAAACCTACCTCCCAGGATTATTGTAAGGATCAAATGAGATAATTATTGTAAAATGTATAACAGTGACTGGCACATAGTAAGCTGTATATAAATGTTAGTTATTTATCATCATTATCATCTTCTTTTGCAAGCCTTAAAATATGATATAAATGCTTTCTATTATTACTTGGCCAAGTTACTTACTCTACCAGAGCTTCAGTTTGTAAAATAAGGAGGTGGTTTATTAGCTCCATTTTGGCTCTAAATCTACGGTCCTTTGTGCCGGGCACAAGGTTAGGTAGACAATCAGCATACAAAAGCTTGATAATACCACCAACGGCAACAACAATATTCTCTGCTCCACAGGATAACAAATTATTTGGGGAAACATACCCAGATAAATAAATACGAGGGATGTGCAAAGTGAACGTTGCAGAATTTTATGGAGGAGGGCACTAACTCCTGGGAAAATCAGGAAAGGTCTCTTTCTTGTGGGAGGTAACATAAATTGAGCTTTGGGGAGAGATTAGGGACTATGAGAATCAGAAGTGAGGAAGAAGAGATTTCTAAAAATGGAATTACTATTAACCTCTCCACACGCAGCCAGTTGGACAGAGGAAATCCAGCATAGTTTATTCTTAGAACCATATTCAAAGTCATTCTAACATGGTAGAACCTTCAAAGGCTTCAGGATTTCTTGATAAACCAACTATGGGTATAGCCTTTTGGGAAAGTGCTAATTCCATATAACAGAATAAATTCTGAGCTTGGAATCCTGGAATTTCAGAATTTTGGAATCTTTTGTGTGTTGGTCAAGTTCCATCAGTCTCTGGGCTCAATGTGTTAATCTGAAAAATGACAGCATTAGATTAGATGGCTTCTCAGTCCATTTCAGCTTGAAATCTGTGATCTCATGAACCTATGAACTAGATTCCATGATGAGATTTTAGAGTAAGATTTTATGGATCTCTCTGTCCCTCTTTGTCTCCATTTCCATCTCCTTCTCCTTCTCCCTCTCCCTCTCCATCTGTCTCTCTCTTTGTTTCTCTGTCTGTCTGTCTGTCTCTCTCTCTCTCTCTCTCTCTCTCTCTCTCTCTCTCTCTCTCTCTCTCTCTCTCTCTCTCTCTCTGTATCTATCTTTGTAAAGTCTACACACTTGCTAGTCCTCATTAAAATGTCTCTCTCCCAGTATTTTAGGCAGAATTTTCTGTTTATTGGTTGAGATTCAGCCTACTAACCTCATAGATGTGTGTGAAGTGTTCAAGAAGGGACAGCAGTTCTAGCGAGAGTGCTTTCTGAGCCCTTTCCAGAGCTGCTCATCCATCTCTGGGGTCCACCTAATACTCAGTTCTCACTTGTGTCTCCAACAAACTGTAGCATGTGCAGAGGCTGCATCCTGGTAAAATCACCACAGCAAATGAGCTAAACCATATTGAGGATACGGATGGACCTCTATCTTATCAGTGAGCTAGGCAATTGTCTACCCCAAACATGTGAAGACTTGCCCTGGCAGAATGGGCAGGTGAGACCAATTTGTCCCAATGGCCTTGAAGTCAGCTAAAGCAGGCATTGTGGAAAGCTTAGAGATTCATCAAAGACACCAAAGTCATCCACTGCATCTCAAGCCATCACCAGTCATCTTGACTTTTGTCTTGTCGCTGAATGTCAATGACTCTGGAAGAGAGAATGAGGCTGATGACTTTGTGCAACTCTGCCCCACTTAAATCCAATTCACCCTTGAGTTAAGATATAACCTTTGAAGGTCTCATTTCTAGAATTTATAGAGAACTGATCCAAATGTATAATCATACAAGTCATTCCCCAATTGATAAATGGTCAAAGGATATGAACAGGCAATTTTCAGAGGAAGAAATTAAAGCTATCTATAATCATATGAAAAAATGCTCTAAATCACTATTGGTTAGAGAGATGCAAATCAAAACAACTCTGAGGTACCACATTACACCTATAAGATTGGCAAACATGACAGAACAAGAAAATGATAAATGCTGGAGAGGATGTGGGAAAGTTGGAACACTAATTCATTGTTGGTGGAGCTGCGAGCGCATCCAACCATTCTGGAGAGCAATTTGGAACTATGCCCAAAGGGCTACAAAAATGTGCATACCCTTTGACCCAGCAATATCGCTACTAGGACTATATCCCCAAGAGATCATAAAAATGGGAAAGGGTCCCACATATACAAAAATATTTATAGCAGCACTCTATGTAGTTGCCAAAAACTGGAAGTCAAGGGGATGTCCATCAATTGGGGAATGGCTGAATAAATTATGGTATATGAATGTAATGGAGTACTATTGTGCCATAAGAAATGATGAACAAGAAGACTTCAGAGAGGCCTGGAAGGACTTATATGACCTGATGCTGAGTGAAAGGAGCAGAACCAGGAGAACTTTATGCACAGCAACAACCACAGTGTGTGAGAGTTTTTTCTGGTAGACTTAGATTTTTGTAATAACACAAGAACTTCTTACCAAAAAAAAAAAAAAAAATCCCAATGGAGGATCTCAAGGCAAAATGCCTGCCACACTCAGAGAGAGAAATATGGAAGTCACTCACATATTGTAGCAGATCATGTTTGTGTATGTGTATGTGTTTGTGTATCATGTTCTGATTTGTTATACAATTTCTTTCATTTATATTAGTCTGACTACATAGCATGACTATAGTGAAAATATACTCAATAGGAAAGTATATGTAGAATCTATACAGAATTGTATGCAGTCGTGGGGAGGGAGGGGGGTAGTGGGGAGTAGGTGGGGAGGGATAAAATCGCAATTGTATGGCAGTGATTGTTAAACATTACAAAATAAAAAAAAAAAAGATATCACCTTTGATGTCATTGGTCCTTTTCAAAAACCAAGAACAAACAAACAAAAACAACGATTCTCATTAAACTTTAACTAGAAGATATAAAGTTAGAAGTTGAAAAAGGGAAAAGAAAATCACTTGCATCCCTATGTCCCATCTCAAAAGAGTATTGCTCATTGAAGATTTGTGGAGCAATTCTGATACAAGGATTTTAGAGAACAGAATGCTTTAATAAATAAGTCAACAAGTAATTATTTAGCACCTATGGAGTTCCGCCTTTAACAGTACTACCTTAGAGAAAAAGTCTTAAACCACAAAGGTGTAGTTGGGAATATAGCAATATGGATATGATATGAATACTGGTATGCAGTTTCCAGAGGGATGGAATCACAAGGTACAATGGAAGATGCTAGACTTAGTATCAGAGGCCCTAGGTTAAAATCTTCTTAAGTCATTTGACTCCATGTGGGACCTTGAGACCATCAGACTATATGATGATTCAAGTCCCTTCATATTCTAGAATATGATCTCTTGATTTATCTGGGCCTCAGTTTCCTCTTCTTTAAAACAAGAGAAATACACTGCATGGACTCAAATTTTCTTTTCAGATCTCTATCTAGATCTTATGCCCTCTCTTTGCCTCAGTTTACTAATCTGAAGAATGACAAAGATGAATCGGTTGATCTCTGAGTTCCCTTCCAGTCACAAATCTATGAACGTTTATTCTGTCAGATAGAGAGAAAAAACCATGCATAGGAATGTTAAATGAATGGAACAGAGCATAAGGAGAAAATTAGGACTGCTGGTTGAATCACATGAATCATAAGTGGAGAAAAGAAGAAGGAATAATTAAAAAAAAAAAAACCTCCCACGACAAAGAAGACAGTCTGCTCAAGCAACAGCAGGAACTTGAGGAAATCTTGAAAGACGACCAGCTGCTTCTCAGACTATTGTCAAAAAGAAAGAAAGAAAGAAAAAAAAGATGGGCAGAGAGTGAATTGACAGGAATCTGTCTGATTCTCAGGCTGGGGGGGGGAGGCAGAGAAGGAGAAAGAAGTGACATTTGGAGGATGAAAAAGAAAGTTAAGTAAACTATATTGGGAAAAAGCCCTGAGCAGATGTAGAATTGTGAACAAAGTGCCTATAGATGGGCCCATGGTCTGCTGTGCAGACTCCCAGGATCAATCCAAGCCAAACTTGGCAGAGGGGACCTTGGGCAGAGCCAAGGGGTTCTGTTCCCAGCTCTGCCACTCACCCAACTCCTGATCTGTAGCCGCTGTCTCTGTGGTGGGAGGGGAATACTAACTTGTCCCCTTGCTAGCATATACCTTTTTCTTTTCCTTCACAAAGATAGTGTGAGGATTAGCAAACACATCTCTCTGCTGAGAGCGAGGTGCAAGGTGCATGGCAGGTAGCACAGGGCTGTATCCTGTCTCTCATCAGCTGACAAAGTCCTGGCAAACTGAGTGGAACCTTCTCCCCAGGTCCCTGGAGGTGTTGAGTCCTTAGATGTGAAGTGTGTCTCTGTTCAGGGGGTAGAAAGACAGCACTAGCAGAGCAGAGGAAGTCTTGGAGGTGTTGATCAGGTCTTCACACTACCAGAGAACAAGCAGTCAGAGACCCAGAAGAGCCCCAGAGCTGCTGGGCAGAGGCAAATACTCTCACGGATCCACCAGAGGTGGGGAAAGAAGCCATCTCATTGACATTCCCTGTTAAACTCATGGGAAGACAGGATGAGAAGACAAGTGTCGCTGCATATGTCTAGGGGTTTTTTGCTTTTGTTTTGTGCAGGGGTAGGAGTAGTCTCTAGCTATATGCTCTTGGGGCAAAAATCATGAAATCTCAGAACTGGAAGAAGCCTCTGAAGCCATCTTTTCCTATCTCCTCATTTTACAATTAAGGAAAGTGAGGCCAAGAGAAGTTAAATGCAGAGAGTGGATTTGGATGCAAGTTCTCTGACTCCTAGTCCAGCACTCTTGGAGGAAGTCATCAATTAATAATGTCAATGACTGAACCAAAATTTCTGAACCATTTTTGTGGCAATTTTTTCTTTTTTTCTTTTTTCTTTTTTGAGGAAATTCAGTGTCCTAAGTTGTATATAGTGACACCAAACAAAAGATTAATGAAAGTTTGCCAAGTAGGTGTCAGGATAAGGAAGACTCCCTTGCAATTAGTTCATGGTAGACCCGTGGATGTGGCTAATAGGACTTTTTAGCACTTTGGTCTTTTAGATTCCCCAAACTTTTCATCCAGAAATCTTGTTTCAAAGAATGATTGATGTACAGATATGAAAGAACTCTGAAAGATCTTTGAGTCCATCCTATAAGCAAAGCAGGAATTCCCTCTGTCACAAAAACGACTTATCAAAAATGCTTATGAAGCCTCCAATGGAAGCTCTGAGTCTGTTTCTTCATCTGCAAAATGAGATTGTTAGTAGAATATAACTCACAAACTTGTTGTGAGGATGTAATGGTAAGTGTGAATTATCATCATCATCTTCATCTTTGTCATCATCATCATCATCATCTCACCTTCCTCACCTTCCTCCCCTCAAAGGGGCCAGCCTTTCTCAGAGAATCACAAAGTGTCTGAGTTGGAAGCCACATTAATAGCTATCTAGGACAAACCAGAGTCTTCTCTGCAAAACCTCCAACAGGTGTTCTTCCATCCTTTCTTTGATTACCTCCAGTGATGAAAGTGAGGGTAGTGACTTTTCACAGTCCATGCTCACTCAAATCAAAGTCAACTGCAAGTCATGTCATCATGTCCCCGATGTCATGGTCCTCTTCGAGAACAAAGGACAAACCACACACACACACACACACACACACACACACACACACACACACATCTAGTGATTCTAGTGATAGAAGTTGTTTATTCCATTTTTAGCTTGCTCAGTTTTTTAGGGAGGCTCCTCCCCCTCCGCAAGATCAAACCTCAATCTACCTCTTTGTAACTTCCACCCTGTACTCCTAGTTCTGAAGAAGCCCCATTCTACTTCTGAGTAATAACTCTCTTTCCACTGAGCCTAAATCTTTGTAATCTCTGCATCAGTTGGTCTCAGTGCTGCCTTTGGAATCCAAGCAAAGAAAAAAAAACTTCTCTCTCCTTCAAGGGAGAGCCCTTTAAACATTTGAAGACAGAGAATAGGTACATCTTAAGTTTCCTCCTTTCCAGCCTAAGTAAATCCATTTCCCAAGTGCTCTTTTAATTCCCTAAATGAATCTACCTCTTTCTTCCTCTTAAGTAATGCAAGGGGAAATGCTTCCCCAACCCCATATCCAGATTATTATTGATTTACAAGTCCTGCTTCGGAAGGCTTGGTATATCAGAAACTTGACAAAAACTGACCTAACACAATTCACAAGTAATATGTTTGTGCAACACATGCAGTGTTGGAAATTAATCAAGTGGGTGATAAGGTACAATCCACCCTTCAAGGAACCCTTAATGTTGCTGTAAAAATTGTTGGCATAATATTAGCAGAAGGAGCCTTAGACTTGGAGTCTCAAGACTGACTCCTACCTGCCTCTCCCACCTCCCAACAGCAGAAGGTATTAGTGACATGAAGTGAGTAAATTCATCTCTCCAAGCCTTGGTTTTCTTCTCTGAAAAATGAGAATCAAAATATTTGTGCTATCTACCTTATAGGGCTATTGTGAAGAGTTTGCTTTGTAAGCCTAGACTATTTAAACAAGGGTGGATACTATTATTATATTTAAATCTGAGCATACCCTTTTTTTGCCCCCAGCAGCTAAGTGAAGCTCTTGGGACCACAGCCCAAATACCCAATATTCCTCCATACCCTAGTGTTCTGCTCAGGGATGGGCATAGTGTGTAAGGAAGGAACTGGAGAACATCCAAAGGAGGGTTGCCAAGAAGGTCACAGAGACCATACTATATTTGGATGGACAATCCTAAGGCAAGTTTGGTTAGTTTTCCCTTTGATAGCACATATGAGATTTGGTCCTCTTCAGCCAAGCCTACTGCCAGATTGGGCACCTGCATCTGCAGGGGCCACTTCTCATCTTCCCAGTGAGGAGTGTTAATCATGAGGGGGTTGGATGATTATCTAATGCATATTAGATAATATTAATTATTTAATGTTCATGGGCCCCCACTAGCATTGTATTCTCTATTGATTATCATAAATATCAATTAGTCAGACAATCAGCTTTTATAAAAGAGTATTTTTACAAAGGTGACATGGTAAAAAGATCCAATACAAAATATCCTCCCCTTCCCCTTTCTACAAAGTTTATGGCATTCTCTCACCAGTACACATAAAGTTGAGGTGAAAGTAGGTTTGGGCAGCTTCTTGTTTGCTGGAAATTCTTTTTTTTTCTGTTCACAGGGATATTCATGAAGTTCTCTTTAAGCATGATCATTATAGCCTTTGTGCTGGGCTTCTTGAAGAATCATGAAGCTACCTTTCCTTATTGGGTCTATTTTTGTCCTTGGCTTTGGGTGCAGACGCAGTCTCCAACTATTTGGGCATCTCTCCTAGGACATAGATGGAAAAGTCCAAATTCTTTGATCAGGGAGCTGGAGAATGGATTGAAATAAGACTGAGGCCAAGGTCAAGTCTGGATCTTTTCTTCTCTCTCCCCAATCATTCCTTCTCAGGGGCATGGCTGGAGGATTCCACTACCAAACTGGCAAATACAACACCGTGATCTGAATTAACTTGCTGTTTTTCAGATGACCCACAGGATATGACCAAGTTTTGGCATCCATAATCAATATGGTTCTTATACAACATCACTCCATTTTGTCCAATGGATTTCAAAGACTTCTGAATTAGTCCTGGGTTTTTCGTTCTCCTTCTAAAGCCCAGAATTGATTAATCAATTCAACAGATGTCTAGACTTTGTTTATACCCAGTCCATACCTCTAAATGAATGTTTGATTCACCTAACAAAGGTCTAAGGACATAGCATTTTAATGTTTTAAATGGAGTGGGGTTGATGGATTAATTGATTCAAATAATCTTTGCCCTTTATACTTAGAAGGTATTTAAACTGTCCTCCATATTTAATTGGCTCAGGGATTAAAGTTTTGGGACATTAAGGTAACTTCCTGTCGAATAATACAAAACCAGCCAGAACATCAAGCGCTGGGACCTTCTCTCAAGTTTCAGATTTCAGACCAGCCTAATGGCCAGTAGCAGCACAGCAAAGATGTATTTAAGTCTACACCCTCAGTGAATATGCTTCCCTATTCTAGATATGCTTCTCCTGCTACGGCTAAGCAAGCATTTTATTTTGAGAATTAGTAGATGGAATATGAAGGTATCTTTTCTTGTTTGCTTTTTTTTCCAATTATGAAATCAAGACACCCAACCAGCCTGGTTAGACTAGACTAGGCTGGTCAGCCCTCACCTATAGTCCAGTGTAAGGAGCAAATGTCAAAAATTACTTTTTTAATTTTAACACAGAAAGGTGAAAACTTACTGAAAGAGAAAGGTGTGTGGGCAAGATAATAACTACCTTTAATGCTTGAAGAGATGTCTTGGGGTAGAAGCAGATTTGGCCTGTTTGTCCTCCGGGAGCAAACCTAGGAAGAAAGGGTAGAAATTGCAAAGATGCAAATTTAGCCTTGATGTAAAAAAAAATTTTCTGATGATTAAAGCTGTCTGAAAGTGAACTGCGTTGCCTCAAGGATTAGTGAGTTGGTTGGAGGTCTTGAAGAAGAAGCTAGAAAACTGCTTGTCAGGAATGTAGTAGTGGGGAATATTTTCCAGGTATAGGTTGCATTAGTTGTCCAATAAATTTCATTCTAACTTTGTGACTTCATTATGAGAGACATCCCCAGAACTTCAATATCTAATCATAAGATAATAGATTTAGAGCTGCAAGAGATTTTACAATCATACTAACTCAAAACCTTCATTTTACAGTGGAGGAAACTGAGACCAAGAGAGATTAAGTGACCTGTTCAGTGTCACTATTCAATGATTTCAAACCTGGCACATGTTGACACCCTCATGACCTCAATAACATTAATTGCCCTGGAAAGTCCAATGGAGTAAGGGTAAAACAATATATCTTCATTGACAAGAAAATGGCTCTGATTGCGATTATCCTATGCATAAAATGGAACTGTACCAACTTTATTTTATTAGTGTTTGGAAAACTATTTCTTTGGGGGTAAGAGGCAATTGGAGTATAACTACTGAAGGAGGAAAGAGTCATTTTTCATCCAGAATTTGTTTTAATCAACTACGTTAAGTATTGCAATAGGAATATGTCTAGACAGCAGTTCATGTGAAAAAAAGGCCTAGGGGTTTTACTAGACTGTAACCTTAAGATAAGACAACAGTGTTTTATTGTATATAAAAAAGTGGAATTGAAAAATTGGGCCACAGTGAGAGAAATCTGGTGTACTGAATCGGGCCACATCTCAAGTATTGTGTTCGGTTCTGGGTGTCACATTCAAGGAAGGTTATTGATCAACTTGAAAGACAGACCAGAGTAATAGCGAGAAGACAGGTCTTGGGGTCAGAAGGTCATGGATTCACATCCTGAGTCTGAGTTTGACCCTTTGCAAATTATTTAAACTTTCAATGTCCCAAGAAAACGCTCAAAGTCTACAAGTGGCATAAGAGTGAGTGAATCACATTAGGGGAGGACGTTTCCACAGGGGAAGGTCTCCATAATTATGAAGACATAGATCTTGTTGTTTTCACTGTTCAGTCATTTTAGTTCATGACCCCATTTGGGGTTTTCTTGGCAAAGATACTGGAGAGTTTTCCATTTCCTCCTCCAGGTCATTTGATAGATGAGGAAACTGAGGCAAACAAGATTAAGTGACTTGCCTAGGATCACCTGGCTAGTAAGTATCTAAGGCCAGATTTGGACTCAGGGTCTTCTTGACTCCAGACCCAAAGCTCTGTCTGTGCCACCTAGTTGCCCCAAAACAATTAAATTTTTCAACTCAACAAGATCCAAATGAAGGTGGCCAAGAATGCAAGATAACTCAAAACTATAACTTTTACTGATGCATTAGGAGCCCTAGAGCCTGAAGAAGAGGGGAAATGCCAGCCCTCTCCAAATGTGAGAATGGTTGTCTTCTAGGAGGGTTATTAAGCTTGTTTGGCTCCAAAGGGCAGAACATGGCCAACGAGTAAGGGTGATGATGACCTCATATTAGAACTAATGTGAACAAATATATCATAAAAATGAAACCTGTCCACAAAGTAGAATGAGCCCTGGAATGCAGTGTTTCCCATCTTCAAATAAAGGTTGGATAACCATATACTGAGTATTTTGTAAAGGAGATTCTGGGACTAATCTTGTGGTTTTGTTGATAAAGAAAATATCTGGATAAGGAAACTCTATCTACCAATACAGGTATGCGTCTTTTCTCTGCATCGTAGAGAAAGAACTGCTCAGGGCTCAATGATGTTAGATGACTTGCCCAGGGTCACACAGCCAATTTTGTGCCCAGATCTCCCCATCTGTAAGGCCAACTTTCCATTCTATCTTGCATGATTCCCTGATTGTTGCCAAGAACATTCTTATTCAGGTTCGATGGACTATATGGTCTGTGATCTCATCAAGAATTGTAAAATCCCTGTGACTCTGTGCTTCTAGGAGCAGGCAAGAGATAGTGGACTGAGATAAACCTCTTTGTTGACTCTACCCCACTAAGTCCCAACATCACCCCAGGGTGCATAGACTCTGGTTTATTTGCTATGTCAGTGCAGCAACATGTCTGTCACACACTTGGATTTCCTCAGAAAGAAGTGGTCCCCAGAGAAAAATGACTACCCTTTCATGGGAGGCAGACTTCATTCTTTCCCTCTCCTCTGAGCCAAAATGTCCCACATTGACCTAAGAGGGCTGGATAAACACTGTGCTCTAATGGACTCAACACCTTTGTTTTCATGAGCAGAATCACAGGGCAAATATTTTGGGAAAATAAAAGATAAAGTTACTTAAAATGACTTCTTACTGAAAACCATAGGCAGAAAGTCTATCTCAGAGTAGCGCTAGCCACGACAGAGAGGGAGGGAATTGCTCTTTTACCCCAGCAGTCTGGGAGGTCTCTTTTCTGGAAAGGTACTCAAGAAACCAGCTTGCACTGTCTTCCAATGAGTTGGTTTCGATTTAATCTGTCATGACGTATCAATATTTTCGAACAAAACAGTTGTTTCGTTCCCAATGAGGAAAATTCCACAATTAATGCAAGTCGGCATCTGTCCAGCAACTAAGAGTCTTAGAGCATTTTCTGGGTCATAGATGTATAGTATTCAGGGTCATAGATGTATAGTATTGTGATGAAGGGATTTGAATCTGTCTTCCAGCTTTTTATCCACTAAGCCAAAGAAAAGCCTTCTTTTCATCTTTCTTCTCCCTCTCTTCCCCTACAAAACAAATTATACTTCTTCTTTCTAATAGAATTGACTATTTACCAAATCACAAACCTCAGAGTTCATCTACTGCCACCTGTAGCTAACCAAGATTCCTTTCTGTAATGACTCCATCAAGTGATCATTCAAGCTTGCCTTGAACACCTTGTGTAAGGAGGAACCCACCACACCCCAGTTTGTTTCTTTCCCCCTTTCATCTGATCTGCCCATCAAGACCAGGCTCCACAAATCCTTGGGCCAAGTACACCTAATCTAAGCCCACTTTCCTAGGACACTCCTTCAGCTGTTTGATGATAACTCCCTTGACCTGTTTAAGTCTTTACTTCCTTAACACATCTTTCTTCATTTCTTGGTCAAAGTGACATACAAAATGACCTCGAACATCCTTGGGACACTCTCCAAGTCATCAAGGCCATTCCTGAAAATTGGTGCTCAGAGGAGAACGATGTTCTTCTGACTTGGGTTTGAACAGTGAGAGGACAATGACACTCTCACCTAGACAGTGCACCTCTCAAAATCAGTGACTTCATGCACTTCTTAACAGTTCCATCAAATGGCTGATGCATATTGAGCTTGACGTCCACCAAAACCTCCCATATCATTGTTTCTAAGAGTTCTCTAGTTATGCTTCCCTTATTCTGTACTTATGGAAATGATCTTTTGAACCTGAGTGAAAGATTTTAATTTTATCTCTATTTAATTTCATCTTATTCAAGCCAGCCAACTGTTCTAGCCTGTCAAGATTTCATTTTTGGATTCCAATTCTGTTATCCAAAATGTTAGCTATACCTTCCAGCTTTGCACCATCTGCAAATATCCTAAGCATGTCATCTTTGTCATCTATTTAATTCAATTCAATTCAATTCAACAATAAACATTTAATAAGTGTTTCCTACATGGACTTACAAAGTGAATTCCTTACAGTAGTTCTGGGAGGCTGGCCAGGCAAAGATTACTGTCATCTGAATTTTACAGAGGAAGAAACTGAGATTTAAGGTGGTAAAATTACTTTTTAAAGGTTCCAGAGTGGCAGAGATAACATGTAAATCCCAATCTTCTAGCTCCAAGTCCAGAGATCATGACTCTAATAAAGTATCAAAAATATACTATTAAAAAGATGCACCTAAGTTGACTACCTTGCTTACCACCAATGTTGATTCCCACCTCCAAGCTTTTGTACAGATTATCCTCCATGTCTCCCTTCTTACTTTGACTTCTTAGCATCCCAAAATTTCTTCAGAGTTTAACTAAAGCAGAACCTCTAACAGGAAGCCTTTTATAACTACCTCAGCAGCTAGTTAGAGGCAGGGAGGTGGCACAGAGGGTAGAGTATGGTACCTGGCATCAAGAAGACGAATCCAAATCCAACCTCAGAAACTTACTCACTGGGTGATCCTGGTCAAGTCACATAAAATCTCTCAGTGCCAGGCTCCTCATCTGTAAATTGGGGATAACAATAGCACTTATTTCCCAGGGTTGTTGTAAAGCTCAAATGAGATAATATTTCTAAAGCCCTTAGCCCAGTGCCTAGTACATAGTAGGTACTATATAAATGTTAGCTATTATTAATTATAGGAAGCTATCTGGTGCATTGGAGAGGGCCAGTCCTGGAGTTAGGAAGACTTATCTTCATGAATTTAAATCTGGCAGCAGATAATTACTAGTTGTGTGACCCTCTGCAAGTCACTTAACCCTATTTGCCTCAGTATCCTCATCTGTCAAATGAGCTGGAGAAGGAAAAGGCAAACCACTCCATCTTTGCCAAGAAGATCCCAAATTGTGTCAGGAAGAGTCAAGCACAACTGAAAATTGACTAAACAACAACCATTATTAATTATATGTAGTGGAAGAGGAGTCAGAGGACTTGGGTTCAGATCTTACCTTGTACATTTACTAGTTACGTGAACATAGTACAATGCCCATCATTCTTAGGCTTTGAATTCTTCATTTGTGGTATGGGGGTAGGGGGTGGGACTAGATGGTTTCTGGACTCCTTCCTTCCCTATAGGCACTTCAGAATGTTTGCCCAATGGTTCTTTTCATTGCAATACTTTGGAAAGTCAATTTAGCTCCTGTCACGGGAAACTGGAGAGAATCAAATCTCAACTGTCCTTGGTCCTTGAAGTTTTAGCGATGTAACTTCATTACCTCACAGGCAAGTTCCAGGTGCTTATCTGATTCCCCACTGAACACACCGATGCACTTAAGAACCTCCCTTCTCTCATTACGTTAGCCCTTGATTTCATCTCCTTGTAAATGCTGTTGAAATTAATTCTATCCATGCATCATAGAACATTCTGTGATCCTCTCAGTCATCACTGGGAAATCATAATGGTTTGTTAATTAAATGCCCTGAGATTAGATTCAACTTATCCATGTTCCACACCACCCTGAGTGCCTTCGTTTCTGCCCTTGTGATTGAAAAATGGTCTGAGATGGGAGGGCTCTATTGGAAGATACCCTCAGTAGCTTGAAACTCAAACTAATAGAATGAAATGAGAAAAAAAAAATCTCACTGCAAGAAAAATCAGTGTATGAGTGGAGTCATAGGGAACTTGCACATGTTAATAAACCAGGATGTTGGTTCTGAATCAGGTCACAGCCTTTGCTGAGAAAGACATGGGCACTCCTACCATCAGTGTTCTATTTGGGCCACATTGTGTTCTGATATACAATTTTCTTTGTATTCAGGTTCCGCCACGGAGTTGTGTAATGGACCACCGAGAAACAGGATTAGTAAAAGAACCTGAATCTTGCCATCTTCTACACTAATGCCTGTGCCTGTAAGAGAATTGAGGAGAAACTGAATGGCACCCAAGAAAACCCAGGCAGTGAATAAATCATCAACCGAGACAATGTACATATTGACACCAGCGTGGGGAAAAGGTTCAAACTCCCAAATGCCCAGTAGTTAAATTTAATCATTGCTTTGACAAATACATTTTACAAGTAGTCAGGAAAAAGGTTCTCAAATATGAAGGAACAGAAATTCCAATAACAAGAGGGAGGGAGTTGTGTTTGAAATTTATTGACAGGGTAAGCCAGGAATTTCCTTGAAGAGATGGTGCTTCAGTTCTCTCAGAAATATACTATTGTCATGCATAATCTCCCTAGCTGTTATTACTTAATCATGTATATGTGTATATATGATTACAGTATATATCTATATATGATTACACATATAATGTTTATATATAAATAAGCATATGAAGGAAGATTAAATATATATACATACATAACAAAGATATATGTATATTTCTATGATCTATTTGTATGTTAAAGTTATTTTCCTCTGTAGAATCCTCTCTAAGCTCTTTGAGAGCAGGTACTGTTTGACTTTTCTGTCTTTATATATGCCCAGCCCCTGTCGACGTTTAGCATACATTCAGTGCTTAATAAGTGGTAGCTGTTTATTGATTGATTGAGGAAATATATAATTTTGCATTTGTTTTTGTATTTCTAGCACCCACTACAATGCCTTGCACATCAAGAAGTATTTGCTGAATTCAACTGGACAGGATTCTAATCTACAAAACCCAAAAAGGGACTGCTAAGAAAGCTAAGCAGATCATATGAACAACTTGAACCTGAATAGGATCAGACTTTTCTGAATGGCTTTCTAATGTTTGTTCTGAATTAAACATCAATCCACCAAGGAAACTTGTGACTACTAACTTACCCACCCCCCCAAAAAAAATCTTTCATGGAATGAAAGGGGAAAGCACATATGAAGCATTTAATGTGAGACCAGCACCATTGTAAATGTTATAGGTACAAGTGAAAAACCAAGACAGTCTTTTCTCTTTAAGAGTTTTCATTCTAGTTGAAGAACCAACATATATAGAAGCGTTCAACTCCAGGATATATAAATGTTATGAGGATGTGTTGGCAGGGCAAAGCATTATGACAGAGGCAGGGGCAGGATAGGTACTTAGGCCCAATGGTACTTAGGGCCCAGAGGCAGGGTGGATGATCAGCCTTAGTGGGCCTCCATCTTACTAGAAGGATTTTAGTTGGGGACTGCCTACTCATTGGATAGTGTGTGAGCAGTCATGTCCATCTCACAGCTAGAGACCTGGAAAGACCTGTGACATGACTATAGGAATGGGAGATGTTGGTGAATGTCCCTTGTTAGGGACATTTAGGGAAGAGGCACCTGTCTGGTAAGGACTGGTTTTGCTCCATTACTACCATATTCAAACTTTCCCTCTCATTTTTTACACTGCACTTTAAAAGCCTTTCATCTTTTTTGTAGCCTATTGAAATTGTCCATAGACTGGTTGTGGGGCATCAGGCAATACATGGCACAGAATCATCTTGAAGGCATCCTAGACTCTACATTGCCCAATGGCATCCTGTTACAGAGGAAGAATCGAGGCCCAGAGACAGGAAAATGACTTGCCTAGGGTCCCATAAGTATTAAGTCTCAGAACCAACTTTGGAATCCAGATTTTCCTTCCAAGTATTCCTTCCACTTTCCTATACCGTGATTATCCAAATGCTAACCAAACCACCCTATGAATTACTTATTCTTAGGCAATTGGTCATTTTAAATCTATAGTGAGATAGAGAAATTATGGCACTTTTATTAGTCAATCAATTTTGTTGAGTGTTTACTATTTGTTGGGAACTGAACTAAGAATCAGGCAGCAGTCCTTAACCACTTAGGTGTATCGATGACCCCTTTGGCAATGTGATGAAACCTAAAGATCTCATGTTAGAATAGTATTTTTAAAAACATACATACATACATATATATATAAATGTATATATACATATACATACATACATATGAAGGAAATGATAAATTTCAGCTAGCAATTAGTGGTTTTTTTTAAATTCCCATATCACTTTGCAGATACCTGAAATCGACCCAGCAGCCTCAAGTTACGAACCTCTACGCTAAGGAAACCAAGAAAAAGCAGGAACAGTACTTTCCCTCAAGGAGCTGACATTCTAGTGGAAGAGAAAAAATGAGTATGATTGAGATACGTAAAGAGTAGCTCAATGTGTCAGAATGGCAAGTAAATCTTTCACATACTAAATATTTGTTTATAAAAGTGAATTCTCTCTGGCCAGTAATTGATAGCAACTGATAATCAATAGAAAACACAGCAGCGGGTACTCATGAATAATATTGTCAAAAAGATACCCCCAATATCTTCAGCGCTACTGCTACAACTCTGAGGAGAGAAAAGAAAGTCATCCTCTCAGACCCAAATTGCTAACCAAGAGGGTCCAGGATAGGTAGCACCAGCCCCTTTACTCAGAGAGTTAGATTGGACCAAAATATTTACTTACAGGTGTGCCAAATTTAAGGCAGTGACTGGTCATCTAAGTAGCAAGCCCTTGGAGAGAGAGAATTAGAGTTTAGCAGAGAGATTAAGACTAGAAATATACATATATAAATAGACATCGTCAAAATCATGGAAGTGCCTTAAATCTGTCAGGGTGAGTGGAAAAAAGAGAAAAGGACTGAAGTCTGAAGATTAAACATTAGGTTACGTTCTCCTTAAGGGAGCAAGAAAAAAATAAAAGAAACTAATGGTAAAGAACAGAAAAGAAAGGAATATAGATATCATAGGATCTGAGATCTGCAGGGGACTTTAGAAGGCACTGAGTCCAGTACCACTACCTATTTTACAAATGGAGAAACTAAGGCACCGATTTGTTAAGTGACTCATTCAAGGTCAAACAATAATATCTAAATCAGGAATTGGATCCTGCTTCTCCTAACTTTAAATCCAATATTCTACTTCTTGGGCTGGTGCAGTATTAGTCAGTAAACATTTATGACGAAACAGATCACAGATACAAAGGGGAGAGAGATTACAAGAGAGTAGGCAACTATATCAAGTATAATAGAGGGGTGAAGGGAAGTAAAGGCTGAGAAGAGGCTACTGGACATAGTGTTTCAGAAGTCCTTGTACCCTTAAATAGAGTCATTTCATTCCTGTATTCTAGGATGTCATTTGTTCCCCCAATAGCTTTTCATTTGTATGCTCCAGGGAATATCTCTTTTCTCTCTCCTTTTGTTCCTGTTGGGCTCAGAACAAATGATATTATTTTAACTGTAGTATTGCTGACATCTGAAACACTTTGCCCTTTGTCCTTAATTTTGGGGATGGATTAGCCTCAGGATATGGGGGATTAGATGAACTGAGCTGATGCTATCAAGAGCCCCATTTCGGGGGGTGGGAGAAATAAGTCAATCTTTTCCAAGTGCATTTCCATTGGGGTAGCCTAGCAGGGTAAATGAGGTTACTAGAACAAAGCCATTTGTCTTCTCTACCTAAAGAAAAATGGTGCTGAAGAACATATTTAACAATCAATCAGAATGAAAACTTATTACAGCGTCTGAAGGATGCTTTAAAAATCCTGTTATTCTTTCCTCAGAAAGCTTGATGTGTGCCTTTAATTCTTCAGTGTACAATATTACTCCATGAAAGTTTATGATATTAATTACCTCAATAATATCTTTTGACAAAGCTAAATTTCACATAAAGTAGTCGTTTATCATGATGAAGGTTCAAGAAATCAAAGTTACTACCATTCCCCTTCACTGGTAATGGAATGAATCTGCATAAAAATAAATGGTACCAAGCCACTTATTTTTATGGCTTCAAATTAAGGGGCTGCTGACCACCCTTTAACTACCAAAAACCTGCAGGGAGTGGCACTCAGCTGTGGGTGTCTACCAGAAAATTCCTGGGGAAATCTGGACAAGTTTTGCTTTGCTTTCATTATTTGGCATCAACTTATCAACTTATATTGGACAATCACAGAATTTGAGTTGGAAGGAATCTTAAAGGACACCATTCCTTGAAAAATGATGTCCTCCACCAACGCATTGTTGGTGGAGCTGTGGACTGACCCAATAATTCAGTAGAGCAATTTGAGACTGTCCAAAGGGCTATAAAATTGTGCATATCCTTTGATCCAGTAATACCACTGCTATGTCTGTATCCCAAAGAGATCAAAGGAAAAAGGGAAAGACTTATATGTACAAAAATATTTATAGCAGCTCTTTTTGTGGTGACTAAGAATTGGAAATTGAGGGGATGTCCAATGGCTGGACAAGCTCTGGTTGTTGGATTGCAACGGAATACTATTGTTCTATTAAAAAAAAAAAAAAAGGATGGACAGGATGTTTTCAGAAAAACCTGGAAAGACTTACATGGGCTGATGCAGAGTAAAGTGTGTAGAACCAAGAGGATGTTGTAGCCAGTAACAGTAACATTGTATGATTAAGAATTGTGAATGGCTTAACTCATGATGAAAAATGCTATCCACCTCCAGAGAGAGAACTGATGTTGTCTAGGTATAGATTGAAGCATTCTACTATTCTCTTTCTTTCTAATTTTCTTCTTTCTCTCTTTTTCTTTTCTCTTTTCTTCTTTCCTTCCTTCCTTCCTTCCTTCCTTCCTTCCTTCCTTCCTTCCTTCCTTCCTTCCTTCCTTCCTTCCTTCCTTCCTTCTTTCCTGTCTTTCTTTGGTCTTCTTGCAGAAAATGATTAACATGGAAATGTTTTACATGATTGCACATGTATAATCTATATCAGATTGCTTACTGCCCCAGGGATAGGATAGAGCAGGGGAAGGAAAGAATTTTGAACTTAAAACTTTTTTTTAAATACAGCAAATGTTAAAAATTGTTTTTATATGTGATTGGAGAAAATAAAATATTGTTAAAAAAGAAAAAGGTTGTCTCCTCTGACAAAGGGACTTCAACACTCCCAAGTACTGCCCAAGTCAGTTTAAAATGGAATTGGGAAATACTTAACAAAATAAATTAAAATGCAATAGAACATAATACTAATATATGTTTTTTAAGTCAATATGAGACCTTCAGAGATCCTTACATATGGTTTCTTTCTGAGTTTGCCATCACTGTTCTGTATCATGCCAGACATGTGGTAAGTTAATTCCATTCTGAGGCAGCCCTTTCTACTTTTGGCAGCTCTAATTGGTAGGAGCTTTTCTTTATGTAAGGGTGGAGATGACTGAATCAATCATTCAATTTCCCCTACACAAACCCATATCAAGTAATTAACAAGATTCTGCACTTTGATGTCTTTATCAGTTGAGAACACCTCTATTGAATCAATCAACCAATTAATCAAAACCATTATTTCAAGTGCTAGAAAAATCTCTTAATGAATTTGAAAGGTGTGGAAACTATTGGTTGCAATGAAATGACTTTACACAGAAAGTATATTGGAATCAGTCAGTTGAGGAGACTCATGTTCTGTGGGATTTGAATAAAAGACTAAACATGTTCAGAGCCCAACATTCAAGGAAAAGGCCAACCTGGAGGAGAGAGCAGCCTCAGTCAAGCCCCTGAGAAGGAACCACATAGGGAAGGGCAAATGATTGGATGGAAGAAGAAAGAGTTATCTCCTCCATTTTCCTTGACCAGAGTGAACTTTTTGAAGTTCAAAAGGTAAATGATTTTAGACTTGCCACTGGGATTCCTGGCAGTGTTCCTAAAACAGCAGTAGCTTAGAGAACCTGAGGACCTATTGAAGCAAGGTAGTTTTAGGTCTCTGTAAGTAGCCCAGCAGAAAACTCAATGAGTTACTCAATGAGTAGTCCACAAAGGAGGCAGAAAACTTCTATCTAACTAGCAATCGTGAGTTACCCCTTTGCCACATGGACTCACTTTAACCAGACTCTGTATGCTCTTTTGAAAGTATACGTCCAAAACATTTTGGGGGAAGGTAGGAGGGCAGGAAATATTTTGTATTAACTATTGTTATGATACAAGCTTATAAATAATTGCTTCTAAAAATGAATTAACTCTTACTGGCTATCTGATATCAACTGACAATCAATTGGGGAACACACCAGTGGGGACTCATAAGTAATAGCACCAGAAAGACACCCCACATACCTTCAAGGTTACCCCTAAAACTCTGAAAGAGAAAGACAGTTGCCATCTCTGGGCCCAGATTGCTGCTATGAGTGGGGTTGGGAGAATAGCCTCAGACCTTTATTACATTGTTCTAAATCTGCCTTTGAACCATGATCTTTGAGATCTCTCTACAAGTACTGTGTACCTGTCCTTGTTGTACCCTCTGGGACCAGTCAGAGCAAGACTTATCTTTCTTCTGCACAACAATCCTTCAAATACTTAGTCATTAATCTATCATTCTGGGCCACCACCAGTCATCTTGATATCATTTGGACTCAAATGACTCTAGAAGAGAGTCTAATGACTTTGCACAGTTCTACCTTACTTAAATTCTATTCACTTTCAAGTCAAGACCCTCCTGATGTCATTGACCCTCTTTAAGAATGAAGGATGAACATCCAAAGAAAGAACTATGAAGTCAGAATGCAGAATGAAGCAGACTATTTTCTCTTTTGTTATCTTTTGTTTTGTTTTTTTCATGGTTTCTCCCATTCACTATAATGACTAATCACTATAATAACATGACTAATGTGAAAATGCATTTAATAGGAATGTATGTATAGCGCCCATATAAAATTGCATACCATCATGGGGAGAGAGGGGGGTGGGAGAAAATTTAAAATTTATGGAAGTGATTGTTGAGAACTGAAAACAAATATATTAATAAATTTGGGGGAAATGAAGAATGAACAACAACATTTATCATGCTCCCTGCCCTTCATCCAGTCCTGAACCCACTCTTTGCCAACCTCACTTCCTGTAACCAATTCTCACATGACTGGCATTCAAGTCCCTTTTACCTTTCCAATTGTCTTTCTCTGGATATTTCTTAGCTTATCAGTGTCTGCTCTAAAGGTTGAACTGAAAACAATCATCCTAGGATGCTCAAGCAAAACACAACAATGCTAGATCCTCCTTATTCTTGGGCACCATGTTTCTCTTAATGCAACCCAGGAGCACGTTACCTTTATTGACTTCCATTTTACAGTTTTGGCTCATCTTGCATTTGTGGTCCACTACTCCTTCCCCAAGTTTTGTTTTGTCTTGTTTTTCAGACAAATAACTCTCTTGTCATATTTACACCATCCTGTACTTGCAAAATTGCTTCTTTGAGTCCAAGTACAATTTGACATATATCACTACAAAATTTCATTCTATTGGAGTCTACTCAATGTCATGAGTTTTTGAATCCTGTGTCATCCTATTCAGTGGTCATACTAATGGAGAAAAGGAATAAAGATCATAGGCAAGGTCACAGTTGTTAACCCTACTGACCATGTGTTCAGTTAAAACTTCTGAAGTGGGTCCTGTTGAGGTGCCTAAATGAGGAAGATGGGGAGAAGTTGCAATGTGGACGTTGTGACCCTCTCCTAAAGGACAAAAGTAGGTTTTACACTTCTGGAATATTCCATTCAATTGTGGGCACAATTTTGGAAGGTCATTGGTAAAGTTGAGAATATTGAGGAAGCGAGGATAGCAAACCATTTTTTAAAAAGGTCCTCGAGTTCAGGTCATATGAAGATAAGTTGAAGGAAATGGGGAATTGAACCCATAGAAGACAAGACTCAAGCCTGAGGGATATGGAAGTGTCTTCAGGTGTTTAAATGGGTTTCACCTGAAAAAGGGGTTTGAATTGTTAGAATCTAGACTTAGAGCTGGAAGGGACCTTAGAGGTCATCAGTCTTAACTGCTTCACTTTACAAATGAAGAAACTGAGATTCAGACAGGTCAAGTGATTTATCTAGGGTACAAATCTAGTGTCTGATGATGTTGTAGCTGCTACAGCCCAAATCCTTGTGATTGCTTTCACAGGACAGAACCAGGAGAAATGAATGGAAATTAAATTTGATGCTAGAAAATACTCCCCAATAATTAGAAGTGTACAAAAATGGAATGAACTTCATTAGGTAGCAGCAAGGGTCCTCAACAGAACCTGAATAGCCACCTTTCAGGTATAGTGTAGAAGAGATTCCTCTTAGGGAATATACCACATGGCCACTGAATTTGCATCTGAGAAATTGAAACTCCAGTTGCTATCTTTGATCCATTAATAAGCATTTGCTAAACATCCAGATGTCTTCAGTTCTGCATTAGGCACCAGGGCTAAAGACAGAGTTACATGACCTTGGCCTTTAAAAGCTAGGATTCTCCCTTTAGATGCAGTTCACATTCAACTGCTTCTGAAGTCCTTTCTAGTCTCTACCTAGGCTTCTCTCTTTCCCTCTCTCCCATAACCAAATGTCCAGCCAAGATAGAAACTTCCCTTCTTAATAGTACGCACACACACACACACACACACACACACACACTGAGGGGCTAGTGTCCTTCATAATTTGGAGTGATCATAACCACAAATTTTTATGGAGAGCTTTTAAGATTTGTAATGGAGCACTCATCTCCACGATGAGCTAGGTAGTGTGAATGTCACTGGTGCCCATCAACTGACAGGCAAAGTTAAATTCTTGGATAATAAGAGAAGAGCTCCAGAGTTAGATGGGCCCTCCAAGGCCATCAGATACAATCTTCTCATTTTTCACAAGAGAAAACCAAGGCCCAAAGAGTTTAAGTGACTTACCCAAGGTCACAAAGTCAGTACGCATCAGAGGGTAAATTTGAGCTTCCATCTTGTAACTCCAGATTCAGCAGCTGGTTTTGATTTGTTTCGTTTTTCCATTAAAACTTACCCACAGTCACAGAGTCTTTAAATATCTAGGTGGATCTCGGCTTTTTTTTCCTTCTAAACATGTGGCTTGTCCCTGTGAATTGTGATGTAGTATAGATTATTTTCCTTTTAACGTCCACAGAGATTATCCCATTGTGGGAATGGAAGAATGGAGGTAGAGATATGGACCTAGTGTCAGGAGCACCTGAGTTCAAATCCCAGCTGAGTGAACCTGAGAAAGTCACTTACCCTCTGTCTGCCCCAGTTTCCTCAATTTGTAAAATAGAAGTAGTTCTAGCACATACATCATCGATAAAGTAAGGCTGATAATAACAGACTTCCCTGAGTTGTTTTAAGGATATAAGGCATTTGTAAAGCATTTTACAAATTTTGAAGTGTCTTACAAATGCTAGCTAGATTTTGTGGGGGAGGAGAAGGAAGGTCATTTGGGGGCATGTTTCCCTTTGACAAGACTGGTTAGGAGATTGCTATGGAGACTTGGGGCAATATTAGTGCCCTGGGGTCATGGTGGGAGGGGAACAGAAAAGAAGGTGGGCAAGTGCCAAAGACAACGTGGTGCTTTTCTAAATGTTGTCTAAAGCTGGCCTCCTGCCCAGAAAAGGGGAAGGAAACGCTCTTCCTTCGGCACCATATGGCTCCCTGCTCCCAGGACCCAGCGCTTAGGAGAACACTATTAGTCCTCTATCTCAGCTACTTTATGGGTCAAATGGGCTTTTGTCGGCTGGCCTAGGAGCGAAACCACCACTTTGTTTCTGTGGGAAATGTCTCAAGCTCCACAGAATTGACCGACAAATGAACTTTGGGAAACACAAGCCCATTCAGAAGATGTGTGCCTGTCTGTGTTATTATCCACCTTTGAGCTCTTAACCGGAAAGTTTGTCATCGGTTCTGTTTTAAACATCAAAAGCGAAGATGAAAATATTCAATTTACTTTTGGCGAAGGCGCTGGCTTCCCCATTTCAGAAGAGGAAAAAAATGAAAAGAAATCACTGGGAAAAATATCAGTATCCTTAAAAATCTTGTAATTTGATTTCTTCCTATTTTTCAAGTCTTCTTACACATTAGTACCTTCTCCCTACTCGAGGCCAGCCAGTCAGCTGTCACTTAGTAAGCCTTCCCTATGCGCCAGGTGCTGCACTAAACTCTGCAGAGTCAAAGAGAGGCGAAAACACAGTTCCCAGAGCTCATCTTCTAATTGGAGAGACAAGATGCAAACCACTATGTACCATCCAGATACATCCAGGACAAATTGGGCCTGATTTTAGAGTGGAGGCGTGAAGGTTAAGGAGCACCCAGAAAGGTTTCTTGCTCTCCTTTATACAGGAAACACCCTTCTCCTATAGACACACATGTATGTATACATAAACACATGTACATTTTGTGTAAATACATATGCGTATACATATGTAGTTATTTGCACGTCCTTTCTCCTATAACACCTAGGCAGTGAGGTTCGTAGTGGATAGTGTTGGGCCTGGAGTTATGAAGACCTGAATTCAAATCTAGCCTCAAAAACTTTGTAGTTGAGTGTCAGTTAACTGCTATTTGCCTTAGTTTCCTTAGCTATAAAATGGGGATAAGAGCACTCACCTCTAAGGAATGTCATGAGGATCAAATGAGATAATATTTGCAAAATACTTAGCATACAGTAGGTGCTAAATAAATGTTTGTTTCTTTCCCTTCATCCTTCTATGTCCCCAGAATGAAATAAAATTCCTTCTACCTCATGGGAACTCAATAAATATTAGTTTGTTATCTGTTTAAATGAATGAATGGATGAATGAATGAATGAATGAATGAATGAATGAATGAATGAAAAGACCATTAGATTACTTGACATTTCATTATTAATTTTAAAAATTGAAAACCTCTCTAAAGATCAAAATTTTCAAGTTCATGGTTTAGAGATCACAGAATATATGATTTTTTTTTAAAATCTGCTTTCTTTGGTACCATAACTTATATAGTTATAACTATAACTTAACTATAGTTAAGTACCTGAAGATTTTGCATGAACTCTTTTGGAATTATTTAATTTATTTAACTAGGAAAGGAATCAGTGTTTTCTTAGTGCCTACAATGAGCCATATGCAGAGGGAGAATTCCTGGGAGGGATGAAAGAAGCAGGAAAGGAGACTCACTTCAAGTCACAGGACCCAACCTTGGCAAAATAAACTTCTCTAATCTTCAAGTTCTTCATCTACAAAATGAGGGTGTTGGGCCAGATGTCCCACCTCTAGGGTCCCTTCTGGTTCTGGATCTGTGATCTTACTAGGAGATGAACCAAGACAAAGGGTATATTCATATCATATGTAAAACAAAATTTAGAATCCACGGT